>NW_026992001.1:0-41401 GCF_029215605.1 Mirounga angustirostris | reverse complement strand
AGTAGCCAACCACCTAACTCAAAGGAACAACTCCGTAGAGCATCCCTGCTTCGGCTGAAAGAGCCCTCTGCCGGAGGGTGGACGCATTTTGCTGTGCGCGTGAGTGAGCCACTGCACGTGAGCCCACCCCCAGGTTCCGGGTGAGGCTCAGGCCCCGGGAGAGAGCAGAACACGACTCCCCACTTGTTTCATGAAGTTAGCGCTGCGGCCCCACTCTCGCATGGAAGTCGAAGAGCCCGCGTTCCAACCGGGAGAAGCAACACTGTAGGGAAACCGTGCTTTAGCTACCCTCGTCCTCCCTGTGAGAGGAAGCAGTTTAGGGTGTACTGTGGGTGAGAGCCTGGGGACGGGCTCCATTACGTAAAATCGTGGGAGAGGACAGGCCGGTGCAGAAGGCAGCTCTCAACTCACACCATGGTTACGGGTCTAGTACCGATGCCCCCGGTGGAGGTGCGTGGAGCCTCAAAGACAACCCCCTAACTCGAAGGAAGAACTCGGGAGAGAATCCGTGCTTCAGCTAAACCAGCAGCTCCCGAGGGTAGAAGCATGGCGTGGTGTGCGTGCAGGAGAGCACTGCAAGGGAGCCCAAAGCCTTTTGCGAGGGAGACGCAGGCCCCGGCAGAAGGCAGAACACGACTAGCCGTGTGGTTGATCTAGCCAGCCCTGCGGCCCTACTTGGGCATGGAAGCCTAAAGGCGGGCGTTCCAACTCGGAGAAACAACAGTGTGCAGAAACCGTGCTTTAAGCTACCGTCGACCTCTCTGCGGGAGGAAGCGGTTTAGGGTGGAGCGTGGGTGAGAGAGAGCCTGGGGACGGGCTCCATACAGAGAATCGGGGGAGAGACAGGCCGGTGCCGAAGGCAGCTGTCAACTCACCTCGTGTGGACGAGGCCATTCCCGTTGCCCCGTGTGTGCGTGCAGGCCTAAAGGCAGCCCCCCTAACTGGGAGCCACAGCTCTGGTGAGAACCCGCGCCTCAGCTCCAATAGCCGTTGCTGAGGTGGGCAGCCGTTTGCTGTGGGAATGCGGAGAGCACGGCAAGTGAGGCCGAGAGCCTTTTCGAAGTGAGACTCGGGCCCTGGGCGGCAGGAGGCAGAACACGACTCCTCACGTGTTTCATGAAACGAGCACTGCGGGCCCACTTTCCATGGGAGTCTAATGGCTAGCAGTCTTCCTCGAAAACCCATACGATAGAGGAGCCGTGCTTTAGCTCCCATCCACCTCTCGGAGGGAGGAAGCAGCTTCCAGGCTGCCGTGGGTGAGAGTCCGGGGAGCGGTCTCCTTCCGTGACAGCCAGGGAGCAGAAGTCCGGGCCAGAAGGCACCCCTTGGCCCAGCGCTTGTGACCTGAAGCTAACGCCACTGCTCCATGTGTGCACTGGAATGCTGGGTGCTCCACACGGATCTGGCAGAAAGAAGCCTGTAAAGACTCCCAGCTGCAGCTCATTCGCCTCTGCACAGGGTGGCAGCATTTTCAACTCTGCTGGAGGGCAAACCTGGGGACTGAGTCCCAGCAGAATTCCGAGGGAGAAATAGGCATGGGCAGAAGGCACCTCTCGACTCAGCTCTTGTTTCGGGAACCTAGATCGGCTCTCCCGTGCGTGCGTGGAGTCCTAACGGCCGCCCACCCATCGCAAAGGGACAAAGCTGTAGAGAACCCTTGCCTCAGCAAAGATCGCCCTTCCTGAGCGTGAGCGTCATCTGTCGTGTGTTTTGGTGAAAGCTTGGGGAAGGGAACGAAAACGTAACTCTGAGTGAGAAGCAGGAGTGTAAAGGAAGGCTGCTGTCGACTCCCCTCTCCGTTTAGGAGATTGGCACTGCTGTACCCCGTGTGCCTGGATGCCTAGCTACCGGGCTACCAACGCCAAGAATCAATGCTACCGACTTAGCTGCGCTTTAGTGAACTTCGCCGTCCCTGAAGCTGGAGCAATTTTCCAGTGTTCTTGTAGGAGAGGCCGGGAAAGGGTCCCCCCACGTGAAATGGAGTGAGAAGCAGGCCGGTGCGCGAGGCGGCTCTCAACACACCTCTTGTTTATGAGGCTGGGACCCTGGCCCCGGGTGTGCCTGCGGGCCTAAGTAGCCAACCACCTAACTCAAAGGAACAACTCCGTAGAGCATCCCTGCTTCGGCTGAAAGAGCCCTCTGCCGGAGGGTGGACGCATTTTGCTGTGCGCGTGAGTGAGCCCACTGCACGTGAGCCCACCCCCAGGTTCCGGGTGAGGCTCAGGCCCCGGGAGAGAGCAGAACACGACTCCCCACTTGTTTCATGAAGTTAGCGCTGCGGCCCCACTCTCGCATGGAAGTCGAAGAGCCCGCGTTCCAACCGGGAGAAGCAACACTGTAGGGAAACCGTGCTTTAGCTACCCTCGTCCTCCCTGTGAGAGGAAGCAGTTTAGGGTGTACTGTGGGTGAGAGCCTGGGGACGGGCTCCATTACGTAAAATCGTGGGAGAGACAGGCCGGTGCAGAAGGCAGCTCTCAACTCACACCATGGTTACGGGTCTAGTACCGATGCCCCCGGTGGAGGTGCGTGGAGCCTCAAAGACAACCCCCTAACTCGAAGGAAGAACTCGGGAGAGAATCCGTGCTTCAGCTAAACCAGCAGCTCCCGAGGGTAGAAGCATGGCGTGGTGTGCGTGCAGGAGAGCACTGCAAGGGAGCCCCAAAGCCTTTTGCGAGGGAGACGCAGGCCCCGGCAGAAGGCAGAACACGACTAGCCGTGTGGTTGATCTAGCCAGCCCTGCGGCCCTACTTGGGCATGGAAGCCTAAAGGCGGGCGTTCCAACTCGGAGAAACAACAGTGTGCAGAAACCGTGCTTTAAGCTACCGTCGACCTCTCTGCGGGAGGAAGCGGTTTAGGGTGGAGCGTGGGTGAGAGAGAGCCTGGGGACGGGCTCCATACAGAGAATCGGGGGAGAGACAGGCCGGTGCCGAAGGCAGCTGTCAACTCACCTCGTGTGGACGAGGCCATTCCCGTTGCCCCGTGTGTGCGTGCAGGCCTAAAGGCAGCCCCCTAACTGGGAGCCACAGCTCTGGTGAGAACCCGCGCCTCAGCTCCAATAGCCGTTGCTGAGGTGGGCAGCCGTTTGCTGTGGGAATGGGCGGGGGGAGAGCACGGCAAAGTGAGGCCGAGAGCCTTTTCGAAGTGAGACTCGGGCCCTGGGCGGCAGGAGGCAGAACACGACTCCTCACGTGTTTCATGAAACGAGCACTGCGGGCCCACTTTCCATGGGAGTCTAATGGCTAGCAGTCTTCCTCGAAAACCCATACGATAGAGGAGCCGTGCTTTAGCTCCCATCCACCTCTCGGAGGGAGGAAGCAGCTTCCAGGCTGCCGTGGGTGAGAGTCCGGGGGAGCGGTCTCCTTCCGTGACAGCCAGGGAGCAGAAGTCCGGGCCAGAAGGCACCCCTTGGCCCAGCGCTTGTGACCCGAAGCTAACGCCACTGCTCCATGTGTGCACTGGAATGCTGGGTGCTCCACACGGATCTGGCAGAAAGAAGCCTGTAAAGACTCCCAGCTGCAGCTCATTCGCCTCTGCACAGGGTGGCAGCATTTTCAACTCTGCTGGAGGGCAAACCTGGGGACTGAGTCCCAGCAGAATTCCGAGGGAGAAATAGGCATGGGCAGAAGGCACCTCTCGACTCAGCTCTTGTTTCGGGAACCTAGATCGGCTCTCCCGTGCGTGCGTGGAGTCCTAACGGCCGCCCACCCATCGCAAAGGGACAAAGCTGTAGAGAACCCTTGCCTCAGCAAAGATCGCCCTTCCTGAGCGTGAGCGTCATCTGTCGTGTGTTTTGGTGAAAGCTTGGGGAAGGGAACGAAAACGTAACTCTGAGTGAGAAGCAGGAGTGTAAAGGAAGGCTGCTGTCGACTCCCCTCTCCGTTTAGGAGATTGGCACTGCTGTACCCCGTGTGCCTGGATGCCTAGCTACCGGGCTACCAACGCCAAGAATCAATGCTACCGACTTAGCTGCGCTTTAGTGAACTTCGCCGTCCCTGAAGCTGGAGCAATTTTCCAGTGTTCTTGTAGGAGAGGCCGGGAAAGGGTCCCCCACGTGAAATGGAGTGAGAAGCAGGCCGGTGCGCGAGGCGGCTCTCAACACACCTCTTGTTTATGAGGCTGGGACCCTGGCCCCGGGTGTGCCTGCGGGCCTAAGTAGCCAACCACCTAACTCAAAGGAACAACTCCGTAGAGCATCCCTGCTTCGGCTGAAAGAGCCCTCTGCCGGAGGGTGGACGCATTTTGCTGTGCGCGTGAGTGAGCCCACTGCACGTGAGCCCACCCCCAGGTTCCGGGTGAGGCTCAGGCCCCGGGAGAGAGCAGAACACGACTCCCCCACTTGTTTCATGAAGTTAGCGCTGCGGCCCCACTCTCGCATGGAAGTCGAAGAGCCCGCGTTCCAACCGGGAGAAGCAACACTGTAGGGAAACCGTGCTTTAGCTACCCTCGTCCTCCCTGTGAGAGGAAGCAGTTTAGGGTGTACTGTGGGGTGAGAGCCTGGGGACGGGCTCCATTACGTAAAATCGTGGGAGAGACAGGCCGGTGCAGAAGGCAGCTCTCAACTCACACCATGGTTACGGGTCTAGTTACCGATGCCCCCGGTGGAGGTGCGTGGAGCCTCAAAGACAACCCCCTAACTCGAAGGAAGAACTCGGGAGAGAATCCGTGCTTCAGCTAAACCAGCAGCTCCCGAGGGTAGAAGCATGGCGTGGTGTGCGTGCAGGAGAGCACTGCAAGGGAGCCCAAAGCCTTTTGCGAGGGAGACGCAGGCCCCGGCAGAAGGCAGAACACGACTAGCCGTGTGGTTGATCTAGCCAGCCCTGCGGCCCTACTTGGGCATGGAAGCCTAAAGGCGGGCGTTCCAACTCGGAGAAACAACAGTGTGCAGAAACCGTGCTTTAAGCTACCGTCGACCTCTCTGCGGGAGGGAAGCGGTTTAGGGTGGAGCGTGGGTGAGAGAGAGCCTGGGGACGGGCTCCATACAGAGAATCGGGGGAGAGACAGGCCGGTGCCGAAGGCAGCTGTCAACTCACCTCGTGTGGACGAGGCCATTCCCGTTGCCCCGTGTGTGCGTGCAGGCCTAAAGGCAGCCCCCTAACTGGGAGCCACAGCTCTGGTGAGAACCCGCGCCTCAGCTCCAATAGCCGTTGCTGAGGTGGGCAGCCGTTTGCTGTGGGAATGCGGAGAGCACGGCAAGTGAGGCCGAGAGCCTTTTCGAAGTGAGACTCGGGCCCTGGGCGGCAGGAGGCAGAACACGACTCCTCACGTGTTTCATGAAACGAGCACTGCGGGCCCACTTTCCATGGGAGTCTAATGGCTAGCAGTCTTCCTCGAAAAACCCATACGATAGAGGAGCCGTGCTTTAGCTCCCATCCACCTCTCGGAGGGAGGAAGCAGCTTCCAGGCTGCCGTGGGTGAGAGTCCGGGGAGCGGTCTCCTTCCGTGACAGCCAGGGAGCAGAAGTCCGGGCCAGAAGGCACCCCTTGGCCCAGCGCTTGTGACCCGAAGCTAACGCCACTGCTCCATGTGTGCACTGGAATGCTGGGTGCTCCACACGGATCTGGCAGAAAGAAGCCTGTAAAGACTCCCAGCTGCAGCTCATTCGCCTCTGCACAGGGTGGCAGCATTTTCAACTCTGCTGGAGGGCAAACCTGGGGACTGAGTCCCAGCAGAATTCCGAGGGAGAAATAGGCATGGGCAGAAGGCACCTCTCGACTCAGCTCTTGTTTCGGGAACCTAGATCGGCTCTCCCGTGCGTGCGTGGAGTCCTAACGGCCGCCCACCCATCGCAAAGGGACAAAGCTGTAGAGAACCCTTGCCTCAGCAAAGATCGCCCTTCCTGAGCGTGAGCGTCATCTGTCGTGTGTTTTGGTGAAAGCTTGGGGAAGGGAACGAAAACGTAACTCTGAGTGAGAAGCAGGAGTGTAAAGGAAGGCTGCTGTCGACTCCCCTCTCCGTTTAGGAGATTGGCACTGCTGTACCCCGTGTGCCTGGATGCCTAGCTACCGGGCTACCAACGCCAAGAATCAATGCTACCGACTTAGCTGCGCTTTAGTGAACTTCGCCGTCCCTGAAGCTGGAGCAATTTTCCAGTGTTCTTGTAGGAGAGGCCGGGAAAGGGTCCCCCACGTGAAATGGAGTGAGAAGCAGGCCGGTGCGCGAGGCGGCTCTCAACACACCTCTTGTTTATGAGGCTGGGACCCTGGCCCCGGGTGTGCCTGCGGGCCTAAGTAGCCAACCACCTAACTCAAAGGAACAACTCCGTAGAGCATCCCTGCTTCGGCTGAAAGAGCCCTCTGCCGGAGGGTGGACGCATTTTGCTGTGCGCGTGAGTGAGCCCACTGCACGTGAGCCCACCCCCAGGTTCCGGGTGAGGCTCAGGCCCCGGGAGAGAGCAGAACACGACTCCCCACTTGTTTCATGAAGTTAGCGCTGCGGCCCCACTCTCGCATGGAAGTCGAAGAGCCCGCGTTCCAACCGGGAGAAGCAACACTGTAGGGAAACCGTGCTTTAGCTACCCTCGTCCTCCCTGTGAGAGGAAGCAGTTTAGGGTGTACTGTGGGTGAGAGCCTGGGGACGGGCTCCATTACGTAAAATCGTGGGAGAGACAGGCCGGTGCAGAAGGCAGCTCTCAACTCACACCATGGTTACGGGTCTAGTACCGATGCCCCCGGTGGAGGTGCGTGGAGCCTCAAAGACAACCCCCTAACTCGAAGGAAGAACTCGGGAGAGAATCCGTGCTTCAGCTAAACCAGCAGCTCCCGAGGGTAGAAGCATGGCGTGGTGTGCGTGCAGGAGAGCACTGCAAGGGAGCCCAAAGCCTTTTGCGAGGGAGACGCAGGCCCCGGCAGAAGGCAGAACACGACTAGCCGTGTGGTTGATCTAGCCAGCCCTGCGGCCCTACTTGGGCATGGAAGCCTAAAGGCGGGCGTTCCAACTCGGAGAAACAACAGTGTGCAGAAACCGTGCTTTAAGCTACCGTCGACCTCTCTGCGGGAGGAAGCGGTTTAGGGTGGAGCGTGGGTGAGAGAGAGCCTGGGGACGGGCTCCATACAGAGAATCGGGGGAGAGACAGGCCGGTGCCGAAGGCAGCTGTCAACTCACCTCGTGTGGACGAGGCCATTCCCGTTGCCCCGTGTGTGCGTGCAGGCCTAAAGGCAGCCCCCTAACTGGGAGCCACAGCTCTGGTGAGAACCCGCGCCTCAGCTCCAATAGCCGTTGCTGAGGTGGGCAGCCGTTTGCTGTGGGAATGCGGAGAGCACGGCAAGTGAGGCCGAGAGCCTTTTCGAAGTGAGACTCGGGCCCTGGGCGGCAGGAGGCAGAACACGACTCCTCACGTGTTTCATGAAACGAGCACTGCGGGCCCACTTTCCATGGGAGTCTAATGGCTAGCAGTCTTCCTCGAAAACCCATACGATAGAGGAGCCGTGCTTTAGCTCCCATCCACCTCTCGGAGGGAGGAAGCAGCTTCCAGGCTGCCGTGGGTGAGAGTCCGGGGAGCGGTCTCCTTCCGTGACAGCCAGGGAGCAGAAGTCCGGGCCAGAAGGCACCCCTTGGCCCAGCGCTTGTGACCCGAAGCTAACGCCACTGCTCCATGTGTGCACTGGAATGCTGGGTGCTCCACACGGATCTGGCAGAAAGAAGCCTGTAAAGACTCCCAGCTGCAGCTCATTCGCCTCTGCACAGGGTGGCAGCATTTTCAACTCTGCTGGAGGGCAAACCTGGGGACTGAGTCCCAGCAGAATTCCGAGGGAGAAATAGGCATGGGCAGAAGGCACCTCTCGACTCAGCTCTTGTTTCGGGAACCTAGATCGGCTCTCCCGTGCGTGCGTGGAGTCCTAACGGCCGCCCACCCATCGCAAAGGGACAAAGCTGTAGAGAACCCTTGCCTCAGCAAAGATCGCCCTTCCTGAGCGTGAGCGTCATCTGTCGTGTGTTTTGGTGAAAGCTTGGGGAAGGGAACGAAAACGTAACTCTGAGTGAGAAGCAGGAGTGTAAAGGAAGGCTGCTGTCGACTCCCCTCTCCGTTTAGGAGATTGGCACTGCTGTACCCCGTGTGCCTGGATGCCTAGCTACCGGGCTACCAACGCCAAGAATCAATGCTACCGACTTAGCTGCGCTTTAGTGAACTTCGCCGTCCCTGAAGCTGGAGCAATTTTCCAGTGTTCTTGTAGGAGAGGCCGGGAAAGGGTCCCCCACGTGAAATGGAGTGAGAAGCAGGCCGGTGCGCGAGGCGGCTCTCAACACACCTCTTGTTTATGAGGCTGGGACCCTGGCCCCGGGTGTGCCTGCGGGCCTAAGTAGCCAACCACCTAACTCAAAGGAACAACTCCGTAGAGCATCCCTGCTTCGGCTGAAAGAGCCCTCTGCCGGAGGGTGGACGCATTTTGCTGTGCGCGTGAGTGAGCCCACTGCACGTGAGCCCACCCCCAGGTTCCGGGTGAGGCTCAGGCCCCGGGAGAGAGCAGAACACGACTCCCCACTTGTTTCATGAAGTTAGCGCTGCGGCCCCACTCTCGCATGGAAGTCGAAGAGCCCGCGTTCCAACCGGGAGAAGCAACACTGTAGGGAAACCGTGCTTTAGCTACCCTCGTCCTCCCTGTGAGAGGAAGCAGTTTAGGGTGTACTGTGGGTGAGAGCCTGGGGACGGGCTCCATTACGTAAAATCGTGGGAGAGACAGGCCGGTGCAGAAGGCAGCTCTCAACTCACACCATGGTTACGGGTCTAGTACCGATGCCCCCGGTGGAGGTGCGTGGAGCCTCAAAGACAACCCCCTAACTCGAAGGAAGAACTCGGGAGAGAATCCGTGCTTCAGCTAAACCAGCAGCTCCCGAGGGTAGAAGCATGGCGTGGTGTGCGTGCAGGAGAGCACTGCAAGGGAGCCCAAAGCCTTTTGCGAGGGAGACGCAGGCCCCGGCAGAAGGCAGAACACGACTAGCCGTGTGGTTGATCTAGCCAGCCCTGCGGCCCTACTTGGGCATGGAAGCCTAAAGGCGGGCGTTCCAACTCGGAGAAACAACAGTGTGCAGAAACCGTGCTTTAAGCTACCGTCGACCTCTCTGCGGGAGGAAGCGGTTTAGGGTGGAGCGTGGGTGAGAGAGAGCCTGGGGACGGGCTCCATACAGAGAATCGGGGGAGAGACAGGCCGGTGCCGAAGGCAGCTGTCAACTCACCTCGTGTGGACGAGGCCATTCCCGTTGCCCCGTGTGTGCGTGCAGGCCTAAAGGCAGCCCCCTAACTGGGAGCCACAGCTCTGGTGAGAACCCGCGCCTCAGCTCCAATAGCCGTTGCTGAGGTGGGCAGCCGTTTGCTGTGGGAATGCGGAGAGCACGGCAAGTGAGGCCGAGAGCCTTTTCGAAGTGAGACTCGGGGCCCTGGGCGGCAGGAGGCAGAACACGACTCCTCACGTGTTTCATGAAACGAGCACTGCGGGCCCACTTTCCATGGGAGTCTAATGGCTAGCAGTCTTCCTCGAAAACCCATACGATAGAGGAGCCGTGCTTTAGCTCCCATCCACCTCTCGGAGGGAGGAAGCAGCTTCCAGGCTGCCGTGGGTGAGAGTCCGGGGAGCGGTCTCCTTCCGTGACAGCCAGTGGAGCAGAAGTCCGGGCCAGAAGGCACCCCTTGGCCCAGCGCTTGTGACCCGAAGCTAACGCCACTGCTCCATGTGTGCACTGGAATGCTGGGTGCTCCACACGGATCTGGCAGAAAGAAGCCTGTAAAGACTCCCAGCTGCAGCTCATTCGCCTCTGCACAGGGTGGCAGCATTTTCAACTCTGCTGGAGGGCAAACCTGGGGACTGAGTCCCAGCAGAATTCCGAGGGAGAAATAGGCATGGGCAGAAGGCACCTCTCGACTCAGCTCTTGTTTCGGGAACCTAGATCGGCTCTCCCGTGCGTGCGTGGAGTCCTAACGGCCGCCCACCCATCGCAAAGGGACAAAGCTGTAGAGAACCCTTGCCTCAGCAAAGATCGCCCTTCCTGAGCGTGAGCGTCATCTGTCGTGTGTTTTGGTGAAAGCTTGGGGAAGGGAACGAAAACGTAACTCTGAGTGAGAAGCAGGAGTGTAAAGGAAGGCTGCTGTCGACTCCCCTCTCCGTTTAGGAGATTGGCACTGCTGTACCCCGTGTGCCTGGATGCCTAGCTACCGGGCTACCAACGCCAAGAATCAATGCTACCGACTTAGCTGCGCTTTAGTGAACTTCGCCGTCCCTGAAGCTGGAGCAATTTTCCAGTGTTCTTGTAGGAGAGGCCGGGAAAGGGTCCCCCACGTGAAATGGAGTGAGAAGCAGGCCGGTGCGCGAGGCGGCTCTCAACACACCTCTTGTTTATGAGGCTGGGACCCTGGCCCCGGGTGTGCCTGCGGGCCTAAGTAGCCAACCACCTAACTCAAAGGAACAACTCCGTAGAGCATCCCTGCTTCGGCTGAAAGAGCCCTCTGCCGGAGGGTGGACGCATTTTGCTGTGCGCGTGAGTGAGCCCACTGCACGTGAGCCCACCCCCAGGTTCCGGGTGAGGCTCAGGCCCCGGGAGAGAGCAGAACACGACTCCCCACTTGTTTCATGAAGTTAGCGCTGCGGCCCCACTCTCGCATGGAAGTCGAAGAGCCCGCGTTCCAACCGGGAGAAGCAACACTGTAGGGAAACCGTGCTTTAGCTACCCTCGTCCTCCCTGTGAGAGGAAGCAGTTTAGGGTGTACTGTGGGTGAGAGCCTGGGGACGGGCTCCATTACGTAAAATCGTGGGAGAGACAGGCCGGTGCAGAAGGCAGCTCTCAACTCACACCATGGTTACGGGTCTAGTACCGATGCCCCCGGTGGAGGTGCGTGGAGCCTCAAAGACAACCCCCTAACTCGAAGGAAGAACTCGGGAGAGAATCCGTGCTTCAGCTAAACCAGCAGCTCCCGAGGGTAGAAGCATGGCGTGGTGTGCGTGCAGGAGAGCACTGCAAGGGAGCCCAAAGCCTTTTGCGAGGGAGACGCAGGCCCCGGCAGAAGGCAGAACACGACTAGCCGTGTGGTTGATCTAGCCAGCCCTGCGGCCCTACTTGGGCATGGAAGCCTAAAGGCGGGCGTTCCAACTCGGAGAAACAACAGTGTGCAGAAACCGTGCTTTAAGCTACCGTCGACCTCTCTGCGGGAGGAAGCGGTTTAGGGTGGAGCGTGGGTGAGAGAGAGCCTGGGGACGGGCTCCATACAGAGAATCGGGGGAGAGACAGGCCGGTGCCGAAGGCAGCTGTCAACTCACCTCGTGTGGACGAGGCCATTCCCGTTGCCCCGTGTGTGCGTGCAGGCCTAAAGGCAGCCCCCTAACTGGGAGCCACAGCTCTGGTGAGAACCCGCGCCTCAGCTCCAATAGCCGTTGCTGAGGTGGGCAGCCGTTTGCTGTGGGAATGCGGAGAGCACGGCAAGTGAGGCCGAGAGCCTTTTCGAAGTGAGACTCGGGCCCTGGGCGGCAGGAGGCAGAACACGACTCCTCACGTGTTTCATGAAACGAGCACTGCGGGCCCACTTTCCATGGGAGTCTAATGGCTAGCAGTCTTCCTCGAAAACCCATACGATAGAGGAGCCGTGCTTTAGCTCCCATCCACCTCTCGGAGGGAGGAAGCAGCTTCCAGGCTGCCGTGGGTGAGAGTCCGGGGAGCGGTCTCCTTCCGTGACAGCCAGGGAGCAGAAGTCCGGGCCAGAAGGCACCCCTTGGCCCAGCGCTTGTGACCCGAAGCTAACGCCACTGCTCCATGTGTGCACTGGAATGCTGGGTGCTCCACACGGATCTGGCAGAAAGAAGCCTGTAAAGACTCCCAGCTGCAGCTCATTCGCCTCTGCACAGGGTGGCAGCATTTTCAACTCTGCTGGAGGGCAAACCTGGGGACTGAGTCCCAGCAGAATTCCGAGGGAGAAATAGGCATGGGCAGAAGGCACCTCTCGACTCAGCTCTTGTTTCGGGAACCTAGATCGGCTCTCCCGTGCGTGCGTGGAGTCCTAACGGCCGCCCACCCATCGCAAAGGGACAAAGCTGTAGAGAACCCTTGCCTCAGCAAAGATCGCCCTTCCTGAGCGTGAGCGTCATCTGTCGTGTGTTTTGGTGAAAGCTTGGGGAAGGGAACGAAAACGTAACTCTGAGTGAGAAGCAGGAGTGTAAAGGAAGGCTGCTGTCGACTCCCCTCTCCGTTTAGGAGATTGGCACTGCTGTACCCCGTGTGCCTGGATGCCTAGCTACCGGGCTACCAACGCCAAGAATCAATGCTACCGACTTAGCTGCGCTTTAGTGAACTTCGCCGTCCCTGAAGCTGGAGCAATTTTCCAGTGTTCTTGTAGGAGAGGCCGGGAAAGGGTCCCCCACGTGAAATGGAGTGAGAAGCAGGCCGGTGCGCGAGGCGGCTCTCAACACACCTCTTGTTTATGAGGCTGGGACCCTGGCCCCGGGTGTGCCTGCGGGCCTAAGTAGCCAACCACCTAACTCAAAGGAACAACTCCGTAGAGCATCCCTGCTTCGGCTGAAAGAGCCCTCTGCCGGAGGGTGGACGCATTTTGCTGTGCGCGTGAGTGAGCCCACTGCACGTGAGCCCACCCCCAGGTTCCGGGTGAGGCTCAGGCCCCGGGAGAGAGCAGAACACGACTCCCCACTTGTTTCATGAAGTTAGCGCTGCGGCCCCACTCTCGCATGGAAGTCGAAGAGCCCGCGTTCCAACCGGGAGAAGCAACACTGTAGGGAAACCGTGCTTTAGCTACCCTCGTCCTCCCTGTGAGAGGAAGCAGTTTAGGGTGTACTGTGGGTGAGAGCCTGGGGACGGGCTCCATTACGTAAAATCGTGGGAGAGACAGGCCGGTGCAGAAGGCAGCTCTCAACTCACACCATGGTTACGGGTCTAGTACCGATGCCCCCGGTGGAGGTGCGTGGAGCCTCAAAGACAACCCCCTAACTCGAAGGAAGAACTCGGGAGAGAATCCGTGCTTCAGCTAAACCAGCAGCTCCCGAGGGTAGAAGCATGGCGTGGTGTGCGTGCAGGAGAGCACTGCAAGGGAGCCCAAAGCCTTTTGCGAGGGAGACGCAGGCCCCGGCAGAAGGCAGAACACGACTAGCCGTGTGGTTGATCTAGCCAGCCCTGCGGCCCTACTTGGGCATGGAAGCCTAAAGGCGGGCGTTCCAACTCGGAGAAACAACAGTGTGCAGAAACCGTGCTTTAAGCTACCGTCGACCTCTCTGCGGGAGGAAGCGGTTTAGGGTGGAGCGTGGGTGAGAGAGAGCCTGGGGACGGGCTCCATACAGAGAATCGGGGGGAGAGACAGGCCGGGTGCCGAAGGCAGCTGTCAACTCACCTCGTGTGGACGAGGCCATTCCCGTTGCCCGTGTGTGCGTGCAGGCCTAAAGGCAGCCCCCTAACTGGGAGCCACAGCTCTGGTGAGAACCCGCGCCTCAGCTCCAATAGCCGTTGCTGAGGTGGGCAGCCGTTTGCTGTGGGAATGCGGGAGAGCACGGCAAGTGAGGCCGAGAGCCTTTTCGAAGTGAGACTCGGGCCCTGGGCGGCAGGAGGCAGAACACGACTCCTCACGTGTTTCATGAAACGAGCACTGCGGGCCCACTTTCCATGGGAGTCTAATGGCTAGCAGTCTTCCTCGAAAACCCATACGATAGAGGAGCCGTGCTTTAGCTCCCATCCACCCTCTCGGAGGGAGGAAGCAGCTTCCAGGCTGCCGTGGGTGAGAGTCCGGGGAGCGGTCTCCTTCCGTGACAGCCAGGGAGCAGAAGTCCGGGCCAGAAGGCACCCCTTGGCCCAGCGCTTGTGACCCGAAGCTAACGCCACTGCTCCATGTGTGCACTGGAATGCTGGGTGCTCCACACGGATCTGGCAGAAAGAAGCCTGTAAAGACTCCCAGCTGCAGCTCATTCGCCTCTGCACAGGGTGGCAGCATTTTCAACTCTGCTGGAGGGCAAACCTGGGGACTGAGTCCCAGCAGAATTCCGAGGGAGAAATAGGCATGGGCAGAAGGCACCTCTCGACTCAGCTCTTGTTTCGGGAACCTAGATCGGCTCTCCCGTGCGTGCGTGGAGTCCTAACGGCCGCCCACCCATCGCAAAGGGACAAAGCTGTAGAGAACCCTTGCCTCAGCAAAGATCGCCCTTCCTGAGCGTGAGCGTCATCTGTCGTGTGTTTTGGTGAAAGCTTGGGGAAGGGAACGAAAACGTAACTCTGAGTGAGAAGCAGGAGTGTAAAGGAAGGCTGCTGTCGACTCCCCTCTCCGTTTAGGAGATTGGCACTGCTGTACCCCGTGTGCCTGGATGCCTAGCTACCGGGCTACCAACGCCAAGAATCAATGCTACCGACTTAGCTGCGCTTTAGTGAACTTCGCCGTCCCTGAAGCTGGAGCAATTTTCCAGTGTTCTTGTAGGAGAGGCCGGGGAAAGGGTCCCCCACGTGAAATGGAGTGAGAAGCAGGCCGGTGCGCGAGGCGGCTCTCAACACACCTCTTGTTTATGAGGCTGGGGACCCTGGCCCCGGGTGTGCCTGCGGGCCTAAGTAGCCAACCACCTAACTCAAAGGAACAACTCCGTAGAGCATCCCTGCTTCGGCTGAAAGAGCCCTCTGCCGGAGGGTGGACGCATTTTGCTGTGCGCGTGAGTGAGCCCACTGCACGTGAGCCCACCCCCAGGTTCCGGGTGAGGCTCAGGCCCCGGGAGAGAGCAGAACACGACTCCCCACTTGTTTCATGAAGTTAGCGCTGCGGCCCCACTCTCGCATGGAAGTCGAAGAGCCCGCGTTCCAACCGGGAGAAGCAACACTGTAGGGAAACCGTGCTTTAGCTACCCTCGTCCTCCCTGTGAGAGGAAGCAGTTTAGGGTGTACTGTGGGTGAGAGCCTGGGGACGGGCTCCATTACGTAAAATCGTGGGAGAGACAGGCCGGTGCAGAAGGCAGCTCTCAACTCACACCATGGTTACGGGTTCTAGTACCGATGCCCCCGGTGGAGGTGCGTGGAGCCTCAAAGACAACCCCCTAACTCGAAGGAAGAACTCGGGAGAGAATCCGTGCTTCAGCTAAACCAGCAGCTCCCGAGGGTAGAAGCATGGCGTGGTGTGCGTGCAGGAGAGCACTGCAAGGGAGCCCAAAGCCTTTTGCGAGGGAGGACGCAGGCCCCGGCAGAAGGCAGAACACGACTAGCCGTGTGGTTGATCTAGCCAGCCCTGCGGCCCTACTTGGGCATGGAAGCCTAAAGGCGGGCGTTCCAACTCGGAGAAACAACAGTGTGCAGAAACCGTGCTTTAAGCTACCGTCGACCTCTCTGCGGGAGGAAGCGGTTTAGGGTGGAGCGTGGGTGAGAGAGAGCCTGGGGACGGGCTCCATACAGAGAATCGGGGGAGAGACAGGCCGGTGCCGAAGGCAGCTGTCAACTCACCTCGTGTGGACGAGGCCATTCCCGTTGCCCCGTGTGTGCGTGCAGGCCTAAAGGCAGCCCCCTAACTGGGAGCCACAGCTCTGGTGAGAACCCGCGCCTCAGCTCCAATAGCCGTTGCTGAGGTGGGCAGCCGTTTGCTGTGGGAATGCGGAGAGCACGGCAAGTGAGGCCGAGAGCCTTTTCGAAGTGAGACTCGGGCCCTGGGCGGCAGGAGGCAGAACACGACTCCTCACGTGTTTCATGAAACGAGCACTGCGGGCCCACTTTCCATGGGAGTCTAATGGCTAGCAGTCTTCCTCGAAAACCCATACGATAGAGGAGCCGTGCTTTAGCTCCCATCCACCTCTCGGAGGGAGGAAGCAGCTTCCAGGCTGCCGTGGGTGAGAGTCCGGGGAGCGGTCTCCTTCCGTGACAGCCAGGGAGCAGAAGTCCGGGCCAGAAGGCACCCCTTGGCCCAGCGCTTGTGACCCGAAGCTAACGCCACTGCTCCATGTGTGCACTGGAATGCTGGGTGGATCTGGCAGAAAGAAGCCTGTAAAGACTCCCAGCTGCAGCTCATTCGCCTCTGCACAGGGTGGCAGCATTTTCAACTCTGCTGGAGGGCAAACCTGGGGACTGAGTCCCAGCAGAATTCCGAGGGAGAAATAGGCATGGGCAGAAGGCACCTCTCGACTCAGCTCTTGTTTCGGGAACCTAGATCGGCTCTCCCGTGCGTGCGTGGAGTCCTAACGGCCGCCCACCCATCGCAAAGGGACAAAGCTGTAGAGAACCCTTGCCTCAGCAAAGATCGCCCTTCCTGAGCGTGAGCGTCATCTGTCGTGTGTTTTGGTGAAAGCTTGGGGAAGGGAACGAAAACGTAACTCTGAGTGAGAAGCAGGAGTGTAAAGGAAGGCTGCTGTCGACTCCCCTCTCCGTTTAGGAGATTGGCACTGCTGTACCCCGTGTGCCTGGATGCCTAGCTACCGGGCTACCAACGCCAAGAATCAATGCTACCGACTTAGCTGCGCTTTAGTGAACTTCGCCGTCCCTGAAGCTGGAGCAATTTTCCAGTGTTCTTGTAGGAGAGGCCGGGAAAGGGTCCCCCACGTGAAATGGAGTGAGAAGCAGGCCGGTGCGCGAGGCGGCTCTCAACACACCTCTTGTTTATGAGGCTGGGACCCTGGCCCCGGGTGTGCCTGCGGGCCTAAGTAGCCAACCACCTAACTCAAAGGAACAACTCCGTAGAGCATCCCTGCTTCGGCTGAAAGAGCCCTCTGCCGGAGGGTGGACGCATTTTGCTGTGCGCGTGAGTGAGCCCACTGCACGTGAGCCCACCCCCAGGTTCCGGGTGAGGCTCAGGCCCCGGGAGAGAGCAGAACACGACTCCCCACTTGTTTCATGAAGTTAGCGCTGCGGCCCCACTCTCGCATGGAAGTCGAAGAGCCCGCGTTCCAACCGGGAGAAGCAACACTGTAGGGGAAACCGTGCTTTAGCTACCCTCGTCCTCCCTGTGAGAGGAAGCAGTTTAGGGTGTACTGTGGGTGAGAGCCTGGGGACGGGCTCCATTACGTAAAATCGTGGGAGAGACAGGCCGGTGCAGAAGGCAGCTCTCAACTCACACCATGGTTACGGGTCTAGTACCGATGCCCCCGGTGGAGGTGCGTGGAGCCTCAAAGACAACCCCCTAACTCGAAGGAAGAACTCGGGAGAGAATCCGTGCTTCAGCTAAACCAGCAGCTCCCGAGGGGTAGAAGCATGGCGTGGTGTGCGTGCAGGAGAGCACTGCAAGGGAGCCCAAAGCCTTTTGCGAGGGAGACGCAGGCCCCGGCAGAAGGCAGAACACGACTAGCCGTGTGGTTGATCTAGCCAGCCCTGCGGCCCTACTTGGGCATGGAAGCCTAAAGGCGGGCGTTCCAACTCGGAGAAACAACAGTGTGCAGAAACCGTGCTTTAAGCTACCGTCGACCTCTCTGCGGGAGGAAGCGGTTTAGGGTGGAGCGTGGGTGAGAGAGAGCCTGGGGACGGGCTCCATACAGAGAATCGGGGGAGAGACAGGCCCGGTGCCGAAGGCAGCTGTCAACTCACCTCGTGTGGACGAGGCCATTCCCGTTGCCCGTGTGTGCGTGCAGGCCTAAAGGCAGCCCCCTAACTGGGAGCCACAGCTCTGGTGAGAACCCGCGCCTCAGCTCCAATAGCCGTTGCTGAGGTGGGCAGCCGTTTGCTGTGGGAATGCGGAGAGCACGGCAAGTGAGGCCGAGAGCCTTTTCGAAGTGAGACTCGGGCCCTGGGCGGCAGGAGGCAGAACACGACTCCTCACGTGTTTCATGAAACGAGCACTGCGGGCCCACTTTCCATGGGAGTCTAATGGCTAGCAGTCTTCCTCGAAAACCCATACGATAGAGGAGCCGTGCTTTAGCTCCCATCCACCTCTCGGAGGGAGGAAGCAGCTTCCAGGCTGCCGTGGGTGAGAGTCCGGGGAGCGGTCTCCTTCCGTGACAGCCAGGGAGCAGAAGTCCGGGCCAGAAGGCACCCCTTGGCCCAGCGCTTGTGACCCGAAGCTAACGCCACTGCTCCATGTGTGCACTGGAATGCTGGGTGCTCCACACGGATCTGGCAGAAAGAAGCCTGTAAAGACTCCCAGCTGCAGCTCATTCGCCTCTGCACAGGGTGGCAGCATTTCAACTCTGCTGGAGGGCAAACCTGGGGACTGAGTCCAGCAGAATTCCGAGGGAGAAATAGGCATGGGCAGAAGGGCACCTCTCGACTCAGCTCTTGTTTCGGGAACCTAGATCGGCTCTCCCGTGCGTGCGTGGAGTCCTAACGGCCGCCCACCCATCGCAAAGGGACAAAGCTGTAGAGAACCCTTGCCTCAGCAAAGATCGCCCTTCCTGAGCGTGAGCGTCATCTGTCGTGTGTTTTGGTGAAAGCTTGGGGAAGGGAACGAAAACGTAACTCTGAGTGAGAAGCAGGAGTGTAAAGGAAGGCTGCTGTCGACTCCCCTCTCCGTTTAGGAGATTGGCACTGCTGTACCCCGTGTGCCTGGATGCCTAGCTACCGGCTACCAACGCCAAGAATCAATGCTACCGACTTAGCTGCGCTTTAGTGAACTTCGCCGTCCCTGAAGCTGGAGCAATTTTCCAGTGTTCTTGTAGGAGAGGCCGGGAAAGGGTCCCCCACGTGAAATGGAGTGAGAAGCAGGCCGGTGCGCGAGGCGGCTCTCAACACACCTCTTGTTTATGAGGCTGGGACCCTGGCCCCGGGTGTGCCTGCGGGCCTAAGTAGCCAACCACCTAACTCAAAGGAACAACTCCGTAGAGCATCCCTGCTTCGGCTGAAAGAGCCCTCTGCCGGAGGGTGGACGCATTTTGCTGTGCGCGTGAGTGAGCCCACTGCACGTGAGCCCACCCCCAGGTTCCGGGTGAGGCTCAGGCCCCGGGAGAGAGCAGAACACGACTCCCCACTTGTTTCATGAAGTTAGCGCTGCGGCCCCACTCTCGCATGGAAGTCGAAGAGCCCGCGTTCCAACCGGGAGAAGCAACACTGTAGGGAAACCGTGCTTTAGCTACCCTCGTCCTCCCTGTGAGAGGAAGCAGTTTAGGGTGTACTGTGGGTGAGAGCCTGGGACGGGCTCCATTACGTAAAATCGTGGGAGAGACAGGCCGGTGCAGAAGGCAGCTCTCAACTCACACCATGGTTACGGGTCTAGTACCGATGCCCCCGGTGGAGGTGCGTGGAGCCTCAAAGACAACCCCTAACTCGAAGGAAGAACTCGGGAGAGAATCCGTGCTTCAGCTAAACCAGCAGCTCCCGAGGGTAGAAGCATGGCGTGGTGTGCGTGCAGGAGAGCACTGCAAGGGAGCCCAAAGCCTTTTGCGAGGGAGACGCAGGCCCCGGCAGAAGGCAGAACACGACTAGCCGTGTGGTTGATCTAGCCAGCCCTGCGGCCCTACTTGGGCATGGAAGCCTAAAGGCGGGCGTTCCAACTCGGAGAAACAACAGTGTGCAGAAACCGTGCTTTAAGCTACCGTCGACCTCTCTGCGGGAGGAAGCGGTTTAGGGTGGAGCGTGGGTGAGAGAGAGCCTGGGGACGGGCTCCATACAGAGAATCGGGGGAGAGACAGGCCGGTGCCGAAGGCAGCTGTCAACTCACCTCGTGTGGACGAGGCCATTCCCGTTGCCCCGTGTGTGCGTGCAGGCCTAAAGGCAGCCCCCTAACTGGGAGCCACAGCTCTGGTGAGAACCCGCGCCTCAGCTCCAATAGCCGTTGCTGAGGTGGGCAGCCGTTTGCTGTGGGAATGCGGGAGAGCACGGCAAGTGAGGCCGAGAGCCTTTTCGAAGTGAGACTCGGGCCCTGGGCGGCAGGAGGCAGAACACGACTCCTCACGTGTTTCATGAAACGAGCACTGCGGGCCCACTTTCCATGGGAGTCTAATGGCTAGCAGTCTTCCTCGAAAACCCATACGATAGAGGAGCCGTGCTTTAGCTCCCATCCACCTCTCGGAGGGAGGAAGCAGCTTCCAGGCTGCCGTGGGTGAGAGTCCGGGAGCGGTCTCCTTCCGTGACAGCCAGGGAGCAGAAGTCCGGGCCAGAAGGCACCCCTTGGCCCAGCGCTTGTGACCCGAAGCTAACGCCACTGCTCCATGTGTGCACTGGAATGCTGGGTGCTCCACACGGATCTGGCAGAAAGAAGCCTGTAAAGACTCCCAGCTGCAGCTCATTCGCCTCTGCACAGGGTGGCAGCATTTTCAACTCTGCTGGAGGGCAAACCTGGGACTGAGTCCCAGCAGAATTCCGAGGGAGAAATAGGCATGGGCAGAAGGGCACCTCTCGACTCAGCTCTTGTTTCGGGAACCTAGATCGGCTCTCCCGTGCGTGCGTGGAGTCCTAACGGCCGCCCACCCATCGCAAAGGGACAAAGCTGTAGAGAACCCTTGCCTCAGCAAAGATCGCCCTTCCTGAGCGTGAGCGTCATCTGTCGTGTGTTTTGGTGAAAGCTTGGGGAAGGGAACGAAAACGTAACTCTGAGTGAGAAGCAGGAGTGTAAAGGAAGGCTGCTGTCGACTCCCCTCTCCGTTTAGGAGATTGGCACTGCTGTACCCCGTGTGCCTGGATGCCTAGCTACCGGGCTACCAACGCCAAGAATCAATGCTACCGACTTAGCTGCGCTTTAGTGAACTTCGCCGTCCCTGAAGCTGGAGCAATTTTCCAGTGTTCTTGTAGGAGAGGCCGGGAAAGGGTCCCCCACGTGAAATGGAGTGAGAAGCAGGCCGGTGCGGAGGCGGCTCTCAACACACCTCTTGTTTATGAGGCTGGGACCCTGGCCCCGGGTACCACCTAACTCAAAGGAACAACTCCGTAGAGCATCCCTGCTTCGGCTGAAAGAGCCCTCTGCCGGAGGGTGGACGCATTTGCTGTGCGCGTGAGTGAGCCCACTGCACGTGAGCCCACCCCCAGGTTCCGGGTGAGGCTCAGGCCCCGGGAGAGAGCAGAACACGACTCCCCACTTGTTTCATGAAGTTAGCGCTGCGGCCCCACTCTCGCATGGAAGTCGAAGAGCCCGCGTTCCAACCGGGAGAAGCAACACTGTAGGGAAACCGTGCTTTAGCTACCCTCGTCCTCCCTGTGAGAGGAAGCAGTTTAGGGTGTACTGTGGGTGAGAGCCTGGGGACGGGCTCCATTACGTAAAATCGTGGGAGAGACAGGCCGGTGCAGAAGGCAGCTCTCAACTCACACCATGGTTACGGGTCTAGTACCGATGCCCCGGTGGAGGTGCGTGGAGCCTCAAAGACAACCCCCTAACTCGAAGGAAGAACTCGGGAGAGAATCCGTGCTTCAGCTAAACCAGCAGCTCCGAGGGTAGAAGCATGGCGTGGTGTGCGTGCAGGAGAGCACTGCAAGGGAGCCCAAAGCCTTTTGCGAGGGAGACGCAGGCCCGGCAGAAGGCAGAACACGACTAGCCGTGTGGTTGATCTAGCCAGCCTGCGGCCCTACTTGGGCATGGAAGCCTAAAGGCGGGCGTTCCAACTCGGAGAAACAACAGTGTGCAGAAACCGTGCTTTAAGCTACCGTCGACCTCTCTGCGGGAGGAAGCGGTTTAGGGTGGAGCGTGGGTGAGAGAGAGCCTGGGGACGGGCTCCATACAGAGAATCGGGGGAGAGACAGGCCGGTGCCGAAGGCAGCTGTCAACTCACCTCGTGTGGACGAGGCCATTCCCGTTGCCCCGTGTGTGCGTGCAGGCCTAAAGGCAGCCCCCTAACTGGGAGCCACAGCTCTGGTGAGAACCCGCGCCTCAGCTCCAATAGCCGTTGCTGAGGTGGGCAGCCGTTTGCTGTGGGAATGCGGAGAGCACGGCAAGTGAGGCCGAGAGCCTTTTCGAAGTGAGACTCGGGCCCTGGGCGGCAGGAGGCAGAACACGACTCCTCACGTGTTTCATGAAACGAGCACTGCGGGCCCACTTTCCATGGGAGTCTAATGGCTAGCAGTCTTCCTCGAAAACCCATACGATAGAGGAGCCGTGCTTTAGCTCCCATCCACCTCTCGGAGGGAGGAAGCAGCTTCCAGGCTGCCGTGGGTGAGAGTCCGGGGAGCGGTCTCCTTCCGTGACAGCCAGGGAGCAGAAGTCCGGGCCAGAAGGCACCCCTTGGCCAGCGCTTGTGACCCGAAGCTAACGCCACTGCTCCATGTGTGCACTGGAATGCTGGGTGCTCCACACGGATCTGGCAGAAAGAAGCCTGTAAAGACTCCCAGCTGCAGCTCATTCGCCTCTGCACAGGGTGGCAGCATTTTCAACTCTGCTGGAGGGCAAACCTGGGGACTGAGTCCCAGCAGAATTCCGAGGGAGAAATAGGCATGGGCAGAAGGCACCTCTCGACTCAGCTCTTGTTTCGGGAACCTAGATCGGCTCTCCCGTGCGTGCGTGGAGTCCTAACGGCCGCCCACCCATCGCAAAGGGACAAAGCTGTAGAGAACCCTTGCCTCAGCAAAGATCGCCCTTCCTGAGCGTGAGCGTCATCTGTCGTGTGTTTTGGTGAAAGCTTGGGGAAGGGAACGAAAACGTAACTCTGAGTGAGAAGCAGGAGTGTAAAGGAAGGCTGCTGTCGACTCCCCTCTCCGTTTAGGAGATTGGCACTGCTGTACCCCGTGTGCCTGGATGCCTAGCTACCGGGCTACCAACGCCAAGAATCAATGCTACCGACTTAGCTGCGCTTTAGTGAACTTCGCCGTCCCTGAAGCTGGAGCAATTTTCCAGTGTTCTTGTAGAGAGGCCGGGAAAGGGTCCCCACGTGAAATGGAGTGAGAAGCAGGCCGGTGCGCGAGGCGGCTCTCAACACACCTCTTGTTTATGAGGCTGGGACCCTGGCCCCGGGTGTGCCTGCGGGCCTAAGTAGCCAACCACCTAACTCAAAGGAACAACTCCGTAGAGCATCCCCTGCTTCGGCTGAAAGAGCCCTCTGCCGGAGGGTGGACGCATTTTGCTGTGCGCGTGAGTGAGCCCACTGCACGTGAGCCCACCCCAGGTTCCGGGTGAGGCTCAGGCCCCGGGGAGAGAGCAGACACGACTCCCCACTTGTTTCATGAAGTTAGCGCTGCGGCCCCACTCTCGCATGGAAGTCGAAGAGCCCGCGTTCCAACCGGGAGAAGCAACACTGTAGGGAAACCGTGCTTTAGCTACCCTCGTCCTCCCTGTGAGAGGAAGCAGTTTAGGGTGTACTGTGGGTGAGAGCCTGGGGACGGGCTCCATTACGTAAAATCGTGGGAGAGACAGGCCGGTGCAGAAGGCAGCTCTCAACTCACACCATGGTTACGGGTCTAGTACCGATGCCCCCGGTGGGAGGTGCGTGGAGCCTCAAAGACAACCCCCTAACTCGAAGGAAGGAACTCGGGAGAGAATCCGTGCTTCAGCTAAACCAGCAGCTCCCGAGGGTAGAAGCATGGCGTGGTGTGCGTGCAGGAGAGCACTGCAAGGGAGCCCAAAGCCTTTTGCGAGGGAGACGCAGGCCCCGGCAGAAGGCAGAACACGACTAGCCGTGTGGTTGATCTAGCCAGCCCTGCGGCCCTACTTGGGCATGGAAGCCTAAAGGCGGGCGTTCCAACTCGGAGAAACAACAGTGTGCAGAAACCGTGCTTTAAGCTACCGTCGACCTCTCTGCGGGAGAAGCGGTTTAGGGTGGAGCGTGGGTGAGAGAGAGCCTGGGGACGGGCTCCATACAGAGAATCGGGGGAGAGACAGGCCGGTGCCGAGGCAGCTGTCAACTCACCTCCGTGTGGACGAGGCCATTCCGTTGCCCCGTGTGTGCGTGCAGGCCTAAAGGCAGCCCCCTAACTGGGAGCCACAGCTCTGGTGAGAACCCGCGCCTCAGCTCAATAGCCGTTGCTGAGGTGGGCAGCCGTTTGCTGTGGGAATGCGGAGGAGCACGGCAAGTGAGGCCGAGAGCCTTTTCGAAGTGAGACTCGGGCCCTGGGCGGCAGGAGGCAGAACACGACTCCTCACGTGTTTCATGAAACGAGCACTGCGGGCACCACTTTCCATGGGAGTCTAATGGCTAGCAGTCTTCCTCGAAAACCCATACGATAGAGGAGCCGTGCTTAGCTCCCATCCACCTCTCGGAGGGAGGAAGCAGCTTCCAGGCTGCCGTGGGTGAGAGTCCGGGGAGCGGTCTCCTTCCGTGACAGCCAGGGAGCAGAAGTCCGGGCCAGAAGGCACCCCTTGGCCCAGCGCTTGTGACCCGAAGCTAACGCCACTGCTCCATGTGTGCACTGGAATGCTGGGTGCTCCACACGGATCAGGCAGAAAGAAGCCTGTAAAGACTCCCAGCTGCAGCTCATTCGCCTCTGCACAGGGTGGCAGCATTTTCAACTCTGCTGGAGGGCAAACCTGGGGACTGAGTCCAGCAGAATTCCGAGGGAGAAATAGGCATGGCAGAAGGCACCTCTCGACTCAGCTCTTGTTTCGGGAACCTAGATCGGCTCTCCCGTGCGTGCGTGGAGTCCTAACGGCCGCCCACCCATCGCAAAGGGACAAAGCTGTAGAGAACCCTTGCCTCAGCAAAGATCGCCCTTCCTGAGCGTGAGCGTCATCTGTCGTGTGTTTTGGTGAAAGCTTGGGGAAGGGAACGAAAACGTAACTCTGAGTGAGAAGCAGGAGTGTAAAGAGGCTGCTGTCGACTCCCCTCTCCGTTTAGGAGATGGCACTGCTGTACCCCGTGTGCCTGGATGCCTAGCTACCGGGCTACCAACGCCAAGAATCAATGCTACCGACTTAGCTGCGCTTTAGTGAACTTCGCCGTCCCTGAAGCTGGAGCAATTTTCAGTGTTCTTGTAGAGAGGCCGGGAAAGGGTCCCCCACGTGAAATGGAGTGAGAAGCAGGCCGGTGCGCGAGGCGGCTCTCAACACACCTCTTGTTTATGAGGCTGGGACCCTGGCCCCGGGTGTGCCTGCGGGCCTAAGTAGCCAACCACCTAACTCAAAGGAACAACTCCGTAGAGCATCCCTGCTTCGGCTGAAAGAGCCCTCTGCGGAGGGTGGACGCATTTTGCTGTGCGCGTGAGTGAGCCCACTGCACAGTGAGCCCACCCCCAGGTTCCGGGTGAGGCTCAGGCCCCGGGAGAGAGCAGAACACGACTCCCCACTTGTTTCATGAAGTTAGCGCTGCGGCCCCACTCTCGCATGGAAGTCGAAGAGCCCGCGTTCCAACCGGAGAAGCAACACTGTAGGGAAACCGTGCTTTAGCTACCCTCGTCCTCCCTGTGAGAGGAAGCAGTTTAGGTGTACTGTGGGTGAGAGCCTGGGGACGGGCTCCATTACGTAAAATCGTGGGAGAGACAGGCCGGTGCAGAGGCAGCTCTCAACTCACACCATGGTTACGGGTCTAGTACCGATGCCCCGGTGGAGGTGCGTGGAGCCTCAAAGACAACCCCCTAACTCGAAGGAAGAACTCGGGAGAGAATCCGTGCTTCAGCTAAACCAGCAGCTCCCGAGGGTAGAAGCATGGCGTGGTGTGCGTGCAGGAGAGCACTGCAAGGGAGCCCAAAGCCTTTTGCGAGGGAGACGCAGGCCCCGGCAGAAGGCAGAACACGACTAGCCGTGTGGTTGATCTAGCCAGCCCTGCGGCCCTACTTGGGCATGGAAGCCTAAAGGCGGGCGTTCCAACTCGGAGAAACAACAGTGTGCAGAAACCGTGCTTTAAGCTACCGTCGACCTCTCTGCGGGAGGAAGCGGTTTAGGGTGGAGCGTGGGTGAGAGAGAGCCCTGGGGACGGGCTCCATACAGAGAATCGGGGGAGAGACAGGCCGGTGCCGAAGGCAGCTGTCAACTCACCTCGTGTGGACGAGGCCATTCCCGTTGCCCCGTGTGTGCGTGCAGGCCTAAAGGCAGCCCCCTAACTGGGAGCCACAGCTCTGGTGAGAACCCGCGCCTCAGCTCCAATAGCCGTTGCTGAGGTGGGCAGCCGTTTGCTGTGGGAATGCGGAGAGCACGGCAAGTGAGGCCGAGAGCCTTTTTCGAAGTGAGACTCGGGCCCTGGGCGGCAGGAGGCAGAACACGTACTCCTCACGTGTTTCATGAAACGAGCACTGCGGGCCCACTTTCCATGGGAGTCTAATGGCTAGCAGTCTTCCTCGAAAACCCATACGATAGAGGAGCCGTGCTTTAGCTCCCATCCACCTCTCGGAGGGAGGAAGCAGCTTCCAGGCTGCCGTGGGTGAGAGTCCGGGGAGCGGTCTCCTTCCGTGACAGCCAGGGAGCAGAAGTCCGGGCCAGAAGGCACCCCTTGGCCCAGCGCTTGTGACCCGAAGCTAACGCCACTGCTCCATGTGTGCACTGGAATGCTGGGTGCTCCACACGGATCTGGCAGAAAGAAGCCTGTAAAGACTCCCAGCTTGCAGCTCATTCGCCTCTGCACAGGGTGCAGCATTTTCAACTCTGCTGGAGGGCAAACCTGGGACTGAGTCCCAGCAGAATTCCGAGGGAGAAATAGGCATGGGCAGAAGGCACCTCTCGACTCAGCTCTTGTTTCGGGAACCTAGATCGCTCTCCCGGTGCGTGCGTGGAGTCCTAACGGCCGCCCACCATCGCAAAGGGACAAAGCTGTAGAGAACCCTTGCCTCAGCAAAGATCGCCCTTCCTGAGCGTGAGCGTCATCTGTCGTGTGTTTTGGTGAAAGCTTGGGAAGGGAACGAAAACGAACTCTGAGTGAGAAGCAGGAGTGTAAAGAAGGCTGCTGTCGACTCCCCTCTCCGTTTAGGAGATTGGCACTGCTGTACCCCGTGTGCCTGGATGCCTAGCTACCGGGCTACCAACGCAAGAATCAATGCTACCGACTTAGCTGCGCTTTAGTGAACTTCGCCGTCCCTGAAGCTGGAGCAATTTTCCAGTGTTCTTGTAGGAGAGGCGGGAAAGGGTCCCCCACGTGAAATGGAGTGAGAAGCAGGCCGGTGCGCGAGGCGGCTCTCAACACACCTCTTGTTTATGAGGCTGGGACCCTGGCCCCGGGTGTGCCTGCGGGCCTAAGTAGCCAACCACCTAACTCAAAGGAACAACTCCGTAGAGCATCCCTGCTTCGGCTGAAAGAGCCCTCTGCCGGAGGGTGGGACGCATTTTGCTGTGCGCGTGAGTGAGCCCACTGCACGTGAGCCCACCCCCAGGTTCCGGGTGAGGCTCAGGCCCCGGGAGAGAGCAGAACACGACTCCCCACTTGTTTCATGAAGTTAGCGCTGCGGCCCCACTCTCGCATGGAAGTCGAAGAGCCCGCGTTCCAACCGGGAGAAGCAACACTGTAGGGAAACCGTGCTTTAGCTACCCTCGTCCTCCCTGTGAGAGGAAGCAGTTTAGGGTGTACTGTGGGTGAGAGCCTGGGGACGGGCTCCATTACGTAAAATCGTGGGAGAGACAGGCCGGTGCAGAAGGCAGCTCTCAACTCACACCATGGTTACGGGTCTAGTACCGATGCCCCCGGTGGAGGTGCGTGGAGCCTCAAAGACAACCCCCTAACTCGAAGGAAGAACTCGGGAGAGAATCCGTGCTTCAGCTAAACCAGCAGCTCCCGAGGGTAGAAGCATGGCGTGGTGTGCGTGCAGGAGAGCACTGCAAGGGAGCCCAAAGCCTTTTGCGAGGGAGACGCAGGCCCCGGCAGAAGGCAGAACACGACTAGCCGTGTGGTTGATCTAGCCAGCCCTGCGGCCCTACTTGGGCATGGAAGCCTAAAGGCGGGCGTTCCAACTCGGAGAAACAACAGTGTGCAGAAACCGTGCTTTAAGCTACCGTCGACCTCTCTGCGGGAGGAAGCGGTTTAGGGTGGAGCGTGGGTGAGAGAGCCTGGGGACGGGCTCCATACAGAGAATCGGGGGAGAGACAGGCCGGTGCCGAAGGCAGCTGTCAACTCACCTCGTGTGGACGAGGCCATTCCCGTTGCCCCGTGTGTGCGTGCAGGCCTAAAGGCAGCCCCCTAACTGGGAGCCACAGCTCTGGTGAGAACCCGCGCCTCAGCTCCAATAGCCGTTGCTGAGGTGGGCAGCCGTTTGCTGTGGGAATGCGGAGAGCACGGCAAGTGAGGCCGAGAGCCTTTTCGAAGTGAGACTCGGGCCCTGGGCGGCAGGAGGCAGAACACGACTCCTCACGTGTTTCATGAAACGAGCACTGCGGGCCCACTTTCCATGGGAGTCTAATGGCTAGCAGTCTTCCTCGAAAACCCATACGATAGAGGAGCCGTGCTTTAGCTCCCATCCACCTCTCGGAGGGAGGAAGCAGCTTCCAGGCTGCCGTGGGTGAGAGTCCGGGGAGCGGTCTCCTTCCGTGACAGCCAGGGAGCAGAAGTCCGGGCCAGAAGGCACCCCTTGGCCCAGCGCTTGTGACCCGAAGCTAACGCCACTGCTCCATGTGTGCACTGGAATGCTGGGTGCTCCACACGGATCTGGCAGAAAGAAGCCTGTAAAGACTCCCAGCTGCAGCTCATTCGCCTCTGCACAGGGTGGCAGCATTTTCAACTCTGCTGGAGGGCAAACCTGGGGACTGAGTCCCAGCAGAATTCCGAGGGAGAAATAGGCATGGGCAGAAGGCACCTCTCGACTCAGCTCTTGTTTCGGGAACCTAGATCGGCTCTCCCGTGCGTGCGTGGAGTCCTAACGGCCGCCCACCCATCGCAAAGGGACAAAGCTGTAGAGAACCCTTGCCTCAGCAAAGATCGCCCTTCCTGAGCGTGAGCGTCATCTGTCGTGTGTTTTGGTGAAAGCTTGGGGAAGGGAACGAAAACGTAACTCTGAGTGAGAAGCAGGAGTGTAAAGGAAGGCTGCTGTCGACTCCCCTCTCCGTTTAGGAGATTGGCACTGCTGTACCCCGTGTGCCTGGATGCCTAGCTACCGGGCTACCAACGCCAAGAATCAATGCTACCGACTTAGCTGCGCTTTAGTGAACTTCGCCGTCCCTGAAGCTGGAGCAATTTTCCAGTGTTCTTGTAGGAGAGGCCGGGAAAGGGTCCCCCACGTGAAATGGAGTGAGAAGCAGGCCGGTGCGCGAGGCGGCTCTCAACACACCTCTTGTTTATGAGGCTGGGACCCTGGCCCCGGGTGTGCCTGCGGGCCTAAGTAGCCAACCACCTAACTCAAAGGAACAACTCCGTAGAGCATCCCTGCTTCGGCTGAAAGAGCCCTCTGCCGGAGGGTGGACGCATTTTGCTGTGCGCGTGAGTGAGCCCACTGCACGTGAGCCCACCCCCAGGTTCCGGGTGAGGCTCAGGCCCCGGGAGAGAGCAGAACACGACTCCCCACTTGTTTCATGAAGTTAGCGCTGCGGCCCCACTCTCGCATGGAAGTCGAAGAGCCCGCGTTCCAACCGGGAGAAGCAACACTGTAGGGAAACCGTGCTTTAGCTACCCTCGTCCTCCCTGTGAGAGGAAGCAGTTTAGGGTGTACTGTGGGTGAGAGCCTGGGGACGGGCTCCATTACGTAAAATCGTGGGAGAGACAGGCCGGTGCAGAAGGCAGCTCTCAACTCACACCATGGTTACGGGTCTAGTACCGATGCCCCCGGTGGAGGTGCGTGGAGCCTCAAAGACAACCCCCTAACTCGAAGGAAGAACTCGGGAGAGAATCCGTGCTTCAGCTAAACCAGCAGCTCCCGAGGGTAGAAGCATGGCGTGGTGTGCGTGCAGGAGAGCACTGCAAGGGAGCCCAAAGCCTTTTGCGAGGGAGACGCAGGCCCCGGCAGAAGGCAGAACACGACTAGCCGTGTGGTTGATCTAGCCAGCCCTGCGGCCCTACTTGGGCATGGAAGCCTAAAGGCGGGCGTTCCAACTCGGAGAAACAACAGTGTGCAGAAACCGTGCTTTAAGCTACCGTCGACCTCTCTGCGGGAGGAAGCGGTTTAGGGTGGAGCGTGGGTGAGAGAGAGCCTGGGGACGGGCTCCATACAGAGAATCGGGGGAGAGACAGGCCGGTGCCGAAGGCAGCTGTCAACTCACCTCGTGTGGACGAGGCCATTCCCGTTGCCCCGTGTGTGCGTGCAGGCCTAAAGGCAGCCCCCTAACTGGGAGCCACAGCTCTGGTGAGAACCCGCGCCTCAGCTCCAATAGCCGTTGCTGAGGTGGGCAGCCGTTTGCTGTGGGAATGCGGAGAGCACGGCAAGTGAGGCCGAGAGCCTTTTCGAAGTGAGACTCGGGCCCTGGGCGGCAGGAGGCAGAACACGACTCCTCACGTGTTTCATGAAACGAGCACTGCGGGCCCACTTTCCATGGGAGTCTAATGGCTAGCAGTCTTCCTCGAAAACCCATACGATAGAGGAGCCGTGCTTTAGCTCCCATCCACCTCTCGGAGGGAGGAAGCAGCTTCCAGGCTGCCGTGGGTGAGAGTCCGGGGAGCGGTCTCCTTCCGTGACAGCCAGGGAGCAGAAGTCCGGGCCAGAAGGCACCCCTTGGCCCAGCGCTTGTGACCCGAAGCTAACGCCACTGCTCCATGTGTGCACTGGAATGCTGGGTGCTCCACACGGATCTGGCAGAAAGAAGCCTGTAAAGACTCCCAGCTGCAGCTCATTCGCCTCTGCACAGGGTGGCAGCATTTTCAACTCTGCTGGAGGGCAAACCTGGGGACTGAGTCCCAGCAGAATTCCGAGGGAGAAATAGGCATGGGCAGAAGGCACCTCTCGACTCAGCTCTTGTTTCGGGAACCTAGATCGGCTCTCCCGTGCGTGCGTGGAGTCCTAACGGCCGCCCACCCATCGCAAAGGGACAAAGCTGTAGAGAACCCTTGCCTCAGCAAAGATCGCCCTTCCTGAGCGTGAGCGTCATCTGTCGTGTGTTTTGGTGAAAGCTTGGGGAAGGGAACGAAAACGTAACTCTGAGTGAGAAGCAGGAGTGTAAAGGAAGGCTGCTGTCGACTCCCCTCTCCGTTTAGGAGATTGGCACTGCTGTACCCCGTGTGCCTGGATGCCTAGCTACCGGGCTACCAACGCCAAGAATCAATGCTACCGACTTAGCTGCGCTTTAGTGAACTTCGCCGTCCCTGAAGCTGGAGCAATTTTCCAGTGTTCTTGTAGGAGAGGCCGGGAAAGGGTCCCCCACGTGAAATGGAGTGAGAAGCAGGCCGGTGCGCGAGGCGGCTCTCAACACACCTCTTGTTTATGAGGCTGGGACCCTGGCCCCGGGTGTGCCTGCGGGCCTAAGTAGCCAACCACCTAACTCAAAGGAACAACTCCGTAGAGCATCCCTGCTTCGGCTGAAAGAGCCCTCTGCCGGAGGGTGGACGCATTTTGCTGTGCGCGTGAGTGAGCCCACTGCACGTGAGCCCACCCCCAGGTTCCGGGTGAGGCTCAGGCCCCGGGAGAGAGCAGAACACGACTCCCCACTTGTTTCATGAAGTTAGCGCTGCGGCCCCACTCTCGCATGGAAGTCGAAGAGCCCGCGTTCCAACCGGGAGAAGCAACACTGTAGGGAAACCGTGCTTTAGCTACCCTCGTCCTCCCTGTGAGAGGAAGCAGTTTAGGGTGTACTGTGGGTGAGAGCCTGGGGACGGGCTCCATTACGTAAAATCGTGGGAGAGACAGGCCGGTGCAGAAGGCAGCTCTCAACTCACACCATGGTTACGGGTCTAGTACCGATGCCCCCGGTGGAGGTGCGTGGAGCCTCAAAGACAACCCCCTAACTCGAAGGAAGAACTCGGGAGAGAATCCGTGCTTCAGCTAAACCAGCAGCTCCCGAGGGTAGAAGCATGGCGTGGTGTGCGTGCAGGAGAGCACTGCAAGGGAGCCCAAAGCCTTTTGCGAGGGAGACGCAGGCCCCGGCAGAAGGCAGAACACGACTAGCCGTGTGGTTGATCTAGCCAGCCCTGCGGCCCTACTTGGGCATGGAAGCCTAAAGGCGGGCGTTCCAACTCGGAGAAACAACAGTGTGCAGAAACCGTGCTTTAAGCTACCGTCGACCTCTCTGCGGGAGGAAGCGGTTTAGGGTGGAGCGTGGGTGAGAGAGAGCCTGGGGACGGGCTCCATACAGAGAATCGGGGGAGAGACAGGCCGGTGCCGAAGGCAGCTGTCAACTCACCTCGTGTGGACGAGGCCATTCCCGTTGCCCCGTGTGTGCGTGCAGGCCTAAAGGCAGCCCCCTAACTGGGAGCCACAGCTCTGGTGAGAACCCGCGCCTCAGCTCCAATAGCCGTTGCTGAGGTGGGCAGCCGTTTGCTGTGGGAATGCGGAGAGCACGGCAAGTGAGGCCGAGAGCCTTTTCGAAGTGAGACTCGGGCCCTGGGCGGCAGGAGGCAGAACACGACTCCTCACGTGTTTCATGAAACGAGCACTGCGGGCCCACTTTCCATGGGAGTCTAATGGCTAGCAGTCTTCCTCGAAAACCCATACGATAGAGGAGCCGTGCTTTAGCTCCCATCCACCTCTCGGAGGGAGGAAGCAGCTTCCAGGCTGCCGTGGGTGAGAGTCCGGGGAGCGGTCTCCTTCCGTGACAGCCAGGGAGCAGAAGTCCGGGCCAGAAGGCACCCCTTGGCCCAGCGCTTGTGACCCGAAGCTAACGCCACTGCTCCATGTGTGCACTGGAATGCTGGGTGCTCCACACGGATCTGGCAGAAAGAAGCCTGTAAAGACTCCCAGCTGCAGCTCATTCGCCTCTGCACAGGGTGGCAGCATTTTCAACTCTGCTGGAGGGCAAACCTGGGGACTGAGTCCCAGCAGAATTCCGAGGGAGAAATAGGCATGGGCAGAAGGCACCTCTCGACTCAGCTCTTGTTTCGGGAACCTAGATCGGCTCTCCCGTGCGTGCGTGGAGTCCTAACGGCCGCCCACCCATCGCAAAGGGACAAAGCTGTAGAGAACCCTTGCCTCAGCAAAGATCGCCCTTCCTGAGCGTGAGCGTCATCTGTCGTGTGTTTTGGTGAAAGCTTGGGGAAGGGAACGAAAACGTAACTCTGAGTGAGAAGCAGGAGTGTAAAGGAAGGCTGCTGTCGACTCCCCTCTCCGTTTAGGAGATTGGCACTGCTGTACCCCGTGTGCCTGGATGCCTAGCTACCGGGCTACCAACGCCAAGAATCAATGCTACCGACTTAGCTGCGCTTTAGTGAACTTCGCCGTCCCTGAAGCTGGAGCAATTTTCCAGTGTTCTTGTAGGAGAGGCCGGGAAAGGGTCCCCCACGTGAAATGGAGTGAGAAGCAGGCCGGTGCGCGAGGCGGCTCTCAACACACCTCTTGTTTATGAGGCTGGGACCCTGGCCCCGGGTGTGCCTGCGGGCCTAAGTAGCCAACCACCTAACTCAAAGGAACAACTCCGTAGAGCATCCCTGCTTCGGCTGAAAGAGCCCTCTGCCGGAGGGTGGACGCATTTTGCTGTGCGCGTGAGTGAGCCCACTGCACGTGAGCCCACCCCCAGGTTCCGGGTGAGGCTCAGGCCCCGGGAGAGAGCAGAACACGACTCCCCACTTGTTTCATGAAGTTAGCGCTGCGGCCCCACTCTCGCATGGAAGTCGAAGAGCCCGCGTTCCAACCGGGAGAAGCAACACTGTAGGGAAACCGTGCTTTAGCTACCCTCGTCCTCCCTGTGAGAGGAAGCAGTTTAGGGTGTACTGTGGGTGAGAGCCTGGGGACGGGCTCCATTACGTAAAATCGTGGGAGAGACAGGCCGGTGCAGAAGGCAGCTCTCAACTCACACCATGGTTACGGGTCTAGTACCGATGCCCCCGGTGGAGGTGCGTGGAGCCTCAAAGACAACCCCCTAACTCGAAGGAAGAACTCGGGAGAGAATCCGTGCTTCAGCTAAACCAGCAGCTCCCGAGGGTAGAAGCATGGCGTGGTGTGCGTGCAGGAGAGCACTGCAAGGGAGCCCAAAGCCTTTTGCGAGGGAGACGCAGGCCCCGGCAGAAGGCAGAACACGACTAGCCGTGTGGTTGATCTAGCCAGCCCTGCGGCCCTACTTGGGCATGGAAGCCTAAAGGCGGGCGTTCCAACTCGGAGAAACAACAGTGTGCAGAAACCGTGCTTTAAGCTACCGTCGACCTCTCTGCGGGAGGAAGCGGTTTAGGGTGGAGCGTGGGTGAGAGAGAGCCTGGGGACGGGCTCCATACAGAGAATCGGGGGAGAGACAGGCCGGTGCCGAAGGCAGCTGTCAACTCACCTCGTGTGGACGAGGCCATTCCCGTTGCCCCGTGTGTGCGTGCAGGCCTAAAGGCAGCCCCCTAACTGGGAGCCACAGCTCTGGTGAGAACCCGCGCCTCAGCTCCAATAGCCGTTGCTGAGGTGGGCAGCCGTTTGCTGTGGGAATGCGGAGAGCACGGCAAGTGAGGCCGAGAGCCTTTTCGAAGTGAGACTCGGGCCCTGGGCGGCAGGAGGCAGAACACGACTCCTCACGTGTTTCATGAAACGAGCACTGCGGGCCCACTTTCCATGGGAGTCTAATGGCTAGCAGTCTTCCTCGAAAACCCATACGATAGAGGAGCCGTGCTTTAGCTCCCATCCACCTCTCGGAGGGAGGAAGCAGCTTCCAGGCTGCCGTGGGTGAGAGTCCGGGGAGCGGTCTCCTTCCGTGACAGCCAGGGAGCAGAAGTCCGGGCCAGAAGGCACCCCTTGGCCCAGCGCTTGTGACCCGAAGCTAACGCCACTGCTCCATGTGTGCACTGGAATGCTGGGTGCTCCACACGGATCTGGCAGAAAGAAGCCTGTAAAGACTCCCAGCTGCAGCTCATTCGCCTCTGCACAGGGTGGCAGCATTTTCAACTCTGCTGGAGGGCAAACCTGGGGACTGAGTCCCAGCAGAATTCCGAGGGAGAAATAGGCATGGGCAGAAGGCACCTCTCGACTCAGCTCTTGTTTCGGGAACCTAGATCGGCTCTCCCGTGCGTGCGTGGAGTCCTAACGGCCGCCCACCCATCGCAAAGGGACAAAGCTGTAGAGAACCCTTGCCTCAGCAAAGATCGCCCTTCCTGAGCGTGAGCGTCATCTGTCGTGTGTTTTGGTGAAAGCTTGGGGAAGGGAACGAAAACGTAACTCTGAGTGAGAAGCAGGAGTGTAAAGGAAGGCTGCTGTCGACTCCCCTCTCCGTTTAGGAGATTGGCACTGCTGTACCCCGTGTGCCTGGATGCCTAGCTACCGGGCTACCAACGCCAAGAATCAATGCTACCGACTTAGCTGCGCTTTAGTGAACTTCGCCGTCCCTGAAGCTGGAGCAATTTTCCAGTGTTCTTGTAGGAGAGGCCGGGAAAGGGTCCCCCACGTGAAATGGAGTGAGAAGCAGGCCGGTGCGCGAGGCGGCTCTCAACACACCTCTTGTTTATGAGGCTGGGACCCTGGCCCCGGGTGTGCCTGCGGGCCTAAGTAGCCAACCACCTAACTCAAAGGAACAACTCCGTAGAGCATCCCTGCTTCGGCTGAAAGAGCCCTCTGCCGGAGGGTGGACGCATTTTGCTGTGCGCGTGAGTGAGCCCACTGCACGTGAGCCCACCCCCAGGTTCCGGGTGAGGCTCAGGCCCCGGGAGAGAGCAGAACACGACTCCCCACTTGTTTCATGAAGTTAGCGCTGCGGCCCCACTCTCGCATGGAAGTCGAAGAGCCCGCGTTCCAACCGGGAGAAGCAACACTGTAGGGAAACCGTGCTTTAGCTACCCTCGTCCTCCCTGTGAGAGGAAGCAGTTTAGGGTGTACTGTGGGTGAGAGCCTGGGGACGGGCTCCATTACGTAAAATCGTGGGAGAGACAGGCCGGTGCAGAAGGCAGCTCTCAACTCACACCATGGTTACGGGTCTAGTACCGATGCCCCCGGTGGAGGTGCGTGGAGCCTCAAAGACAACCCCCTAACTCGAAGGAAGAACTCGGGAGAGAATCCGTGCTTCAGCTAAACCAGCAGCTCCCGAGGGTAGAAGCATGGCGTGGTGTGCGTGCAGGAGAGCACTGCAAGGGAGCCCAAAGCCTTTTGCGAGGGAGACGCAGGCCCCGGCAGAAGGCAGAACACGACTAGCCGTGTGGTTGATCTAGCCAGCCCTGCGGCCCTACTTGGGCATGGAAGCCTAAAGGCGGGCGTTCCAACTCGGAGAAACAACAGTGTGCAGAAACCGTGCTTTAAGCTACCGTCGACCTCTCTGCGGGAGGAAGCGGTTTAGGGTGGAGCGTGGGTGAGAGAGAGCCTGGGGACGGGCTCCATACAGAGAATCGGGGGAGAGACAGGCCGGTGCCGAAGGCAGCTGTCAACTCACCTCGTGTGGACGAGGCCATTCCCGTTGCCCCGTGTGTGCGTGCAGGCCTAAAGGCAGCCCCCTAACTGGGAGCCACAGCTCTGGTGAGAACCCGCGCCTCAGCTCCAATAGCCGTTGCTGAGGTGGGCAGCCGTTTGCTGTGGGAATGCGGAGAGCACGGCAAGTGAGGCCGAGAGCCTTTTCGAAGTGAGACTCGGGCCCTGGGCGGCAGGAGGCAGAACACGACTCCTCACGTGTTTCATGAAACGAGCACTGCGGGCCCACTTTCCATGGGAGTCTAATGGCTAGCAGTCTTCCTCGAAAACCCATACGATAGAGGAGCCGTGCTTTAGCTCCCATCCACCTCTCGGAGGGAGGAAGCAGCTTCCAGGCTGCCGTGGGTGAGAGTCCGGGGAGCGGTCTCCTTCCGTGACAGCCAGGGAGCAGAAGTCCGGGCCAGAAGGCACCCCTTGGCCCAGCGCTTGTGACCCGAAGCTAACGCCACTGCTCCATGTGTGCACTGGAATGCTGGGTGCTCCACACGGATCTGGCAGAAAGAAGCCTGTAAAGACTCCCAGCTGCAGCTCATTCGCCTCTGCACAGGGTGGCAGCATTTTCAACTCTGCTGGAGGGCAAACCTGGGGACTGAGTCCCAGCAGAATTCCGAGGGAGAAATAGGCATGGGCAGAAGGCACCTCTCGACTCAGCTCTTGTTTCGGGAACCTAGATCGGCTCTCCCGTGCGTGCGTGGAGTCCTAACGGCCGCCCACCCATCGCAAAGGGACAAAGCTGTAGAGAACCCTTGCCTCAGCAAAGATCGCCCTTCCTGAGCGTGAGCGTCATCTGTCGTGTGTTTTGGTGAAAGCTTGGGGAAGGGAACGAAAACGTAACTCTGAGTGAGAAGCAGGAGTGTAAAGGAAGGCTGCTGTCGACTCCCCTCTCCGTTTAGGAGATTGGCACTGCTGTACCCCGTGTGCCTGGATGCCTAGCTACCGGGCTACCAACGCCAAGAATCAATGCTACCGACTTAGCTGCGCTTTAGTGAACTTCGCCGTCCCTGAAGCTGGAGCAATTTTCCAGTGTTCTTGTAGGAGAGGCCGGGAAAGGGTCCCCCACGTGAAATGGAGTGAGAAGCAGGCCGGTGCGCGAGGCGGCTCTCAACACACCTCTTGTTTATGAGGCTGGGACCCTGGCCCCGGGTGTGCCTGCGGGCCTAAGTAGCCAACCACCTAACTCAAAGGAACAACTCCGTAGAGCATCCCTGCTTCGGCTGAAAGAGCCCTCTGCCGGAGGGTGGACGCATTTTGCTGTGCGCGTGAGTGAGCCCACTGCACGTGAGCCCACCCCCAGGTTCCGGGTGAGGCTCAGGCCCCGGGAGAGAGCAGAACACGACTCCCCACTTGTTTCATGAAGTTAGCGCTGCGGCCCCCACTCTCGCATGGAAGTCGAAGAGCCCGCGTTCCAACCGGGAGAAGCAACACTGTAGGGAAACCGTGCTTTAGCTACCCTCGTCCTCCCTGTGAGAGGAAGCAGTTTAGGGTGTACTGTGGGTGAGAGCCTGGGGACGGGCTCCATTACGTAAAATCGTGGGAGAGACAGGCCGGTGCAGAAGGCAGCTCTCAACTCACACCATGGTTACGGGTCTAGTACCGATGCCCCCGGTGGAGGTGCGTGGAGCCTCAAAGACAACCCCCTAACTCGAAGGAAGAACTCGGGAGAGAATCCGTGCTTCAGCTAAACCAGCAGCTCCCGAGGGTAGAAGCATGGCGTGGTGTGCGTGCAGGAGAGCACTGCAAGGGAGCCCAAAGCCTTTTGCGAGGGAGACGCAGGCCCCGGCAGAAGGCAGAACACGACTAGCCGTGTGGTTGATCTAGCCAGCCCTGCGGCCCTACTTGGGCATGGAAGCCTAAAGGCGGGCGTTCCAACTCGGAGAAACAACAGTGTGCAGAAACCGTGCTTTAAGCTACCGTCGACCTCTCTGCGGGAGGAAGCGGTTTAGGGTGGAGCGTGGGTGAGAGAGAGCCTGGGGACGGGCTCCATACAGAGAATCGGGGGAGAGACAGGCCGGTGCCGAAGGCAGCTGTCAACTCACCTCGTGTGGACGAGGCCATTCCCGTTGCCCCGTGTGTGCGTGCAGGCCTAAAGGCAGCCCCCTAACTGGGAGCCACAGCTCTGGTGAGAACCCGCGCCTCAGCTCCAATAGCCGTTGCTGAGGTGGGCAGCCGTTTGCTGTGGGAATGCGGAGAGCACGGCAAGTGAGGCCGAGAGCCTTTTCGAAGTGAGACTCGGGCCCTGGGCGGCAGGAGGCAGAACACGACTCCTCACGTGTTTCATGAAACGAGCACTGCGGGCCCACTTTCCATGGGAGTCTAATGGCTAGCAGTCTTCCTCGAAAACCCATACGATAGAGGAGCCGTGCTTTAGCTCCCATCCACCTCTCGGAGGGAGGAAGCAGCTTCCAGGCTGCCGTGGGTGAGAGTCCGGGGAGCGGTCTCCTTCCGTGACAGCCAGGGAGCAGAAGTCCGGGCCAGAAGGCACCCCTTGGCCCAGCGCTTGTGACCCGAAGCTAACGCCACTGCTCCATGTGTGCACTGGAATGCTGGGTGCTCCACACGGATCTGGCAGAAAGAAGCCTGTAAAGACTCCCAGCTGCAGCTCATTCGCCTCTGCACAGGGTGGCAGCATTTTCAACTCTGCTGGAGGGCAAACCTGGGGACTGAGTCCCAGCAGAATTCCGAGGGAGAAATAGGCATGGGCAGAAGGCACCTCTCGACTCAGCTCTTGTTTCGGGAACCTAGATCGGCTCTCCCGTGCGTGCGTGGAGTCCTAACGGCCGCCCACCCATCGCAAAGGGACAAAGCTGTAGAGAACCCTTGCCTCAGCAAAGATCGCCCTTCCTGAGCGTGAGCGTCATCTGTCGTGTGTTTTGGTGAAAGCTTGGGGAAGGGAACGAAAACGTAACTCTGAGTGAGAAGCAGGAGTGTAAAGGAAGGCTGCTGTCGACTCCCCCTCTCCGTTTAGGAGATTGGCACTGCTGTACCCCGTGTGCCTGGATGCCTAGCTACCGGGCTACCAACGCCAAGAATCAATGCTACCGACTTAGCTGCGCTTTAGTGAACTTCGCCGTCCCTGAAGCTGGAGCAATTTTCCAGTGTTCTTGTAGGAGAGGCCGGGAAAGGGTCCCCCACGTGAAATGGAGTGAGAAGCAGGCCGGTGCGCGAGGCGGCTCTCAACACACCTCTTGTTTATGAGGCTGGGACCCTGGCCCCGGGTGTGCCTGCGGGCCTAAGTAGCCAACCACCTAACTCAAAGGAACAACTCCGTAGAGCATCCCTGCTTCGGCTGAAAGAGCCCTCTGCCGGAGGGTGGACGCATTTTGCTGTGCGCGTGAGTGAGCCCACTGCACGTGAGCCCACCCCCAGGTTCCGGGTGAGGCTCAGGCCCCGGGAGAGAGCAGAACACGACTCCCCACTTGTTTCATGAAGTTAGCGCTGCGGCCCCACTCTCGCATGGAAGTCGAAGAGCCCGCGTTCCAACCGGGAGAAGCAACACTGTAGGGAAACCGTGCTTTAGCTACCCTCGTCCTCCCTGTGAGAGGAAGCAGTTTAGGGTGTACTGTGGGTGAGAGCCTGGGGACGGGCTCCATTACGTAAAATCGTGGGAGAGACAGGCCGGTGCAGAAGGCAGCTCTCAACTCACACCATGGTTACGGGTCTAGTACCGATGCCCCCGGTGGAGGTGCGTGGAGCCTCAAAGACAACCCCCTAACTCGAAGGAAGAACTCGGGAGAGAATCCGTGCTTCAGCTAAACCAGCAGCTCCCGAGGGTAGAAGCATGGCGTGGTGTGCGTGCAGGAGAGCACTGCAAGGGAGCCCAAAGCCTTTTGCGAGGGAGACGCAGGCCCCGGCAGAAGGCAGAACACGACTAGCCGTGTGGTTGATCTAGCCAGCCCTGCGGCCCTACTTGGGCATGGAAGCCTAAAGGCGGGCGTTCCAACTCGGAGAAACAACAGTGTGCAGAAACCGTGCTTTAAGCTACCGTCGACCTCTCTGCGGGAGGAAGCGGTTTAGGGTGGAGCGTGGGTGAGAGAGAGCCTGGGGACGGGCTCCATACAGAGAATCGGGGGAGAGACAGGCCGGTGCCGAAGGCAGCTGTCAACTCACCTCGTGTGGACGAGGCCATTCCCGTTGCCCCGTGTGTGCGTGCAGGCCTAAAGGCAGCCCCCTAACTGGGAGCCACAGCTCTGGTGAGAACCCGCGCCTCAGCTCCAATAGCCGTTGCTGAGGTGGGCAGCCGTTTGCTGTGGGAATGCGGAGAGCACGGCAAGTGAGGCCGAGAGCCTTTTCGAAGTGAGACTCGGGCCCTGGGCGGCAGGAGGCAGAACACGACTCCTCACGTGTTTCATGAAACGAGCACTGCGGGCCCACTTTCCATGGGAGTCTAATGGCTAGCAGTCTTCCTCGAAAACCCATACGATAGAGGAGCCGTGCTTTAGCTCCCATCCACCTCTCGGAGGGAGGAAGCAGCTTCCAGGCTGCCGTGGGTGAGAGTCCGGGGAGCGGTCTCCTTCCGTGACAGCCAGGGAGCAGAAGTCCGGGCCAGAAGGCACCCCTTGGCCCAGCGCTTGTGACCCGAAGCTAACGCCACTGCTCCATGTGTGCACTGGAATGCTGGGTGCTCCACACGGATCTGGCAGAAAGAAGCCTGTAAAGACTCCCAGCTGCAGCTCATTCGCCTCTGCACAGGGTGGCAGCATTTTCAACTCTGCTGGAGGGCAAACCTGGGGACTGAGTCCCAGCAGAATTCCGAGGGAGAAATAGGCATGGGCAGAAGGCACCTCTCGACTCAGCTCTTGTTTCGGGAACCTAGATCGGCTCTCCCGTGCGTGCGTGGAGTCCTAACGGCCGCCCACCCATCGCAAAGGGACAAAGCTGTAGAGAACCCTTGCCTCAGCAAAGATCGCCCTTCCTGAGCGTGAGCGTCATCTGTCGTGTGTTTTGGTGAAAGCTTGGGGAAGGGAACGAAAACGTAACTCTGAGTGAGAAGCAGGAGTGTAAAGGAAGGCTGCTGTCGACTCCCCTCTCCGTTTAGGAGATTGGCACTGCTGTACCCCGTGTGCCTGGATGCCTAGCTACCGGGCTACCAACGCCAAGAATCAATGCTACCGACTTAGCTGCGCTTTAGTGAACTTCGCCGTCCCTGAAGCTGGAGCAATTTTCCAGTGTTCTTGTAGGAGAGGCCGGGAAAGGGTCCCCCACGTGAAATGGAGTGAGAAGCAGGCCGGTGCGCGAGGCGGCTCTCAACACACCTCTTGTTTATGAGGCTGGGACCCTGGCCCCGGGTGTGCCTGCGGGCCTAAGTAGCCAACCACCTAACTCAAAGGAACAACTC
>NW_026992000.1:0-41406 GCF_029215605.1 Mirounga angustirostris | reverse complement strand
TTCGGGAACCTAGATCGGCTCTCCCGTGCGTGCGTGGAGTCCTAACGGCCGTCCACCCATCGCAAAGGGACAAAGCTGTAGAGAACCCTTGCCTCAGCAAAGATCGCCCTTCTTGAGCGTGAGCGTCATCTGTCGTGTGTTTTGGTGAAAGCTTGGTGAAGGGAACGAAAACGTAACTCTGAGTGAGAAGCAGGAGTGTAAAGGAAGGCTGCTGTCGGCTCCCCTCTCCGTTTAGGAGATTGGCACTGCTGTACCCCGTGTGCCTGGATGCCTAGCTACCGGGCTACCAACGCCAAGAATGAATGCTACCGACTTAGCTGCGCTTTAGTGAACTTCGCCGTCCCTGAAGCTGGAGCAATTTTCCAGTGTTCTTGTAGGAGAGGCCGGGAAAGGGTCCCCCACGTGAAATGGAGTGAGAAGCAGGCCGGTGCGCGAGGCGGCTCTCAACACACCTCTTGTTTATGAGGCTGGGACCCTGGCCCCGGGTGTGCCTGCGGGCCTAAGTAGCCAACCACCTAACTCAAAGGAACAACTCCGTAGAGCATCCCTGCTTCGGCTGAAAGAGCCCTCTGCCGGAGGGTGGACGCATTTTGCTGTGCGCGTGAGTGAGCCCACTGCAAGTGAGCCCACCCCCAGGTTCCGGGTGAGGCTCAGGCCCCGGGAGAGAGCAGAACACGACTCCCCACTTGTTTCATGAAGTTAGCGCTGCGGCCCCACTCTCGCATGGAAGTCGAAGAGCCCGCGTTCCAACCGGGAGAAGCAACACTGTAGGGAAACCGTGCTTTAGCGACCCTCGTCCTCCCTGTGAGAGGAAGGAGTTTAGGGTGTACTGTGGGTGAGAGCCTGGGGACGGGTTCCATTACGTAAAAGCGTGGGAGAGACAGGCCGGTGCAGAAGGCAGCTCTCAACTCACACCATGGTTACGGGTCTAGTACCGATGCCCCCGGTGGAGGTGCGTGGAGCCTCAAAGACAACCCCCTAACTCGAAGGAAGAACTCGGGAGAGAATCCGTGCTTCAGCTAAACCAGCAGCTCCCGAGGGTAGAAGCATGGCGTGGTGTGCGTGCAGGAGAGCACTGCAAGGGAGCCCAAAGCCTTTTGCGAGGGAGGCGCAGGCCCCGGCAGAAGGCAGAACACGACTAGCCGTGTGGTTGATCTAGCCAGCCCTGCGGCCCTACTTGGGCATGGAAGCCTAAAGGCGGGCGTTCCAACTCGGAGAAACAACAGTGTGCAGAAACCGTGCTTTAAGCTACCGTCGACCTCTCTGCGGGAGGAAGCGGTTTAGGGTGGAGCGTGGGTGAGAGAGAGCCTGGGGACGGGCTCCATACAGAGAATCGGGGGAGAGACAGGCCGGTGCCGAAGGCGGCTGTCAACTCACCTCGTGTGGACGAGGCCATTCCCGTTGCCCCGTGTGTGCGTGCAGGCCTAAAGGCAGCCCCCTAACTGGGAGCCACAGCTCTGGTGAGAACCCGCGCCTCAGCTCCAATAGCCGTTGCTGAGGTGGGCAGCCGTTTGCTGTGGGAATGCGGAGAGCACGGCAAGTGAGGCCGAGAGCCTTTTCGAAGTGAGACTCGGGCCCTGGGCGGCAGGAGGCAGAACACGACTCCTCACGTGTTTCATGAAACGAGCACTGCGGGCCCACTTTCCATGGGAGTCTAATGGCTAGCAGTCTTCCTCGAAAACCCATACGATAGAGGAGCCGTGCTTTAGCTCCCATCCACCTCTCGGAGGGAGGAAGCAGCTTCCAGGCTACCGTGGGTGAGAGTCCGGGGAGCGGTCTCCTTCCGTGACAGCCAGGGAGCAGAAGTAATGGGCCAGAAGGCACCCCTTGGCCCAGCGCTTGTGACCTGAAGCTAACGCCACTGCTCCATGTGTGCACTGGAATGCTGGGTGCTCCACACTGATCTGGCAGAAAGAAGCCTGTAAAGACTCCCAGCTGCAGCTCATTCGCCTCTGCACAGGGTGGCAGCATTTTCAACTCTGCTGGAGGGCAAACCTGGGGACTGAGTCCCAGCAGAATTCCGAGGGAGAAATAGGCATGGGCAGAAGGCACCTCTCGACTCAGCTCTTGTTTCGGGAACCTAGATCGGCTCTCCCGTGCGTGCGTGGAGTCCTAACGGCCGTCCACCCATCGCAAAGGGACAAAGCTGTAGAGAACCCTTGCCTCAGCAAAGATCGCCCTTCTTGAGCGTGAGCGTCATCTGTCGTGTGTTTTGGTGAAAGCTTGGGGAAGGGAACGAAAACGTAACTCTGAGTGAGAAGCAGGAGTGTAAAGGAAGGCTGCTGTCGGCTCCCCTCTCCGTTTAGGAGATTGGCACTGCTGTACCCCGTGTGCCTGGATGCCTAGCTACCGGGCTACCAACGCCAAGAATGAATGCTACCGACTTAGCTGCGCTTTAGTGAACTTCGCCGTCCCTGAAGCTGGAGCAATTTTCCATTGTTCTTGTAGGAGAGGCCGGGAAAGGGTCCCCCACGTGAAATGGAGTGAGAAGCAGGCCGGTGCGCGAGGCGGCTCTCAACACACCTCTTGTTTATGAGGCTGGGACCCTGGCCCCGGGTGTGCCTGCGGGCCTAAGTAGCCAACCACCTAACTCAAAGGAACAACTCCGTAGAGCATCCCTGCTTCGGCTGAAAGAGCCCTCTGCCGGAGGGTGGACGCATTTTGCTGTGCGCGTGAGTGAGCCCACTGCAAGTGAGCCCACCCCCAGGTTCCGGGTGAGGCTCAGGCCCCGGGAGAGAGCAGAACACGACTCCCCACTTGTTTCATGAAGTTAGCGCTGCGGCCCCACTCTCGCATGGAAGTCGAAGAGCCCGCGTTCCAACCGGGAGAAGCAACACTGTAGGGAAACCGTGCTTTAGCGACCCTCGTCCTCCCTGTGAGAGGAAGCAGTTTAGGGTGTACTGTGGGTGAGAGCCTGGGGACGGGTTCCATTACGTAAAAGCGTGGGAGAGACAGGCCGGTGCAGAAGGCAGCTCTCAACTCACACCATGGTTACGGGTCTAGTACCGATGCCCCCGGTGGAGGTGCGTGGAGCCTCAAAGACAACCCCCTAACTCGAAGGAAGAACTCGGGAGAGAATCCGTGCTTCAGCTAAACCAGCAGCTCCCGAGGGTAGAAGCATGGCGTGGTGTGCGTGCAGGAGAGCACTGCAAGGGAGCCCAAAGCCTTTTGCGAGGGAGGCGCAGGCCCCGGCAGAAGGCAGAACACGACTAGCCGTGTGGTTGATCTAGCCAGCCCTGCGGCCCTACTTGGGCATGGAAGCCTAAAGGCGGGCGTTCCAACTCGGAGAAACAACAGTGTGCAGAAACCGTGCTTTAAGCTACCGTCGACCTCTCTGCGGGAGGAAGCGGTTTAGGGTGGAGCGTGGGTGAGAGAGAGCCTGGGGACGGGCTCCATACAGAGAATCGGGGGAGAGACAGGCCGGTGCCGAAGGCGGCTGTCAACTCACCTCGTGTGGACGAGGCCATTCCCGTTGCCCCGTGTGTGCGTGCAGGCCTAAAGGCAGCCCCCTAACTGGGAGCCACAGCTCTGGTGAGAACCCGCGCCTCAGCTCCAATAGCCGTTGCTGAGGTGGGCAGCCGTTTGCTGTGGGAATGCGGAGAGCACGGCAAGTGAGGCCGAGAGCCTTTTCGAAGTGAGACTCGGGCCCTGGGCGGCAGGAGGCAGAACACGACTCCTCACGTGTTTCATGAAACGAGCACTGCGGGCCCACTTTCCATGGGAGTCTAATGGCTAGCAGTCTTCCTCGAAAACCCATACGATAGAGGAGCCGTGCTTTAGCTCCCATCCACCTCTCGGAGGGAGGAAGCAGCTTCCAGGCTACCGTGGGTGAGAGTCCGGGGAGCGGTCTCCTTCCGTGACAGCCAGGGAGCAGAAGTCCGGGCCAGAAGGCACCCCTTGGCCCAGCGCTTGTGACCTGAAGCTAACGCCACTGCTCCATGTGTGCACTGGAATGCTGGGTGCTCCACACTGATCTGGCAGAAAGAAGCCTGTAAAGACTCCCAGCTGCAGCTCATTCGCCTCTGCACAGGGTGGCAGCATTTTCAACTCTGCTGGAGGGCAAACCTGGGGACTGAGTCCCAGCAGAATTCCGAGGGAGAAATAGGCATGGGCAGAAGGCACCTCTCGACTCAGCTCTTGTTTCGGGAACCTAGATCGGCTCTCCCGTGCGTGCGTGGAGTCCTAACGGCCGTCCACCCATCGCAAAGGGACAAAGCTGTAGAGAACCCTTGCCTCAGCAAAGATCGCCCTTCTTGAGCGTGAGCGTCATCTGTCGTGTGTTTTGGTGAAAGCTTGGGGAAGGGAACGAAAACGTAACTCTGAGTGAGAAGCAGGAGTGTAAAGGAAGGCTGCTGTCGGCTCCCCTCTCCGTTTAGGAGATTGGCACTGCTGTACCCCGTGTGCCTGGATGCCTAGCTACCGGGCTACCAACGCCAAGAATGAATGCTACCGACTTAGCTGCGCTTTAGTGAACTTCGCCGTCCCTGAAGCTGGAGCAATTTTCCAGTGTTCTTGTAGGAGAGGCCGGGAAAGGGTCCCCCACGTGAAATGGAGTGAGAAGCAGGCCGGTGCGCGAGGCGGCTCTCAACACACCTCTTGTTTATGAGGCTGGGACCCTGGCCCCGGGTGTGCCTGCGGGCCTAAGTAGCCAACCACCTAACTCAAAGGAACAACTCCGTAGAGCATCCCTGCTTCGGCTGAAAGAGCCCTCTGCCGGAGGGTGGACGCATTTTGCTGTGCGCGTGAGTGAGCCCACTGCAAGTGAGCCCACCCCCAGGTTCCGGGTGAGGCTCAGGCCCCGGGAGAGAGCAGAACACGACTCCCCACTTGTTTCATGAAGTTAGCGCTGCGGCCCCACTCTCGCATGGAAGTCGAAGAGCCCGCGTTCCAACCGGGAGAAGCAACACTGTAGGGAAACCGTGCTTTAGCGACCCTCGTCCTCCCTGTGAGAGGAAGCAGTTTAGGGTGTACTGTGGGTGAGAGCCTGGGGACGGGTTCCATTACGTAAAAGCGTGGGAGAGACAGGCCGGTGCAGAAGGCAGCTCTCAACTCACACCATGGTTACGGGTCTAGTACCGATGCCCCCGGTGGAGGTGCGTGGAGCCTCAAAGACAACCCCCTAACTCGAAGGAAGAACTCGGGAGAGAATCCGTGCTTCAGCTAAACCAGCAGCTCCCGAGGGTAGAAGCATGGCGTGGTGTGCGTGCAGGAGAGCACTGCAAGGGAGCCCAAAGCCTTTTGCGAGGGAGGCGCAGGCCCCGGCAGAAGGCAGAACACGACTAGCCGTGTGGTTGATCTAGCCAGCCCTGCGGCCCTACTTGGGCATGGAAGCCTAAAGGCGGGCGTTCCAACTCGGAGAAACAACAGTGTGCAGAAACCGTGCTTTAAGCTACCGTCGACCTCTCTGCGGGAGGAAGCGGTTTAGGGTGGAGCGTGGGTGAGAGAGAGCCTGGGGACGGGCTCCATACAGAGAATCGGGGGAGAGACAGGCCGGTGCCGAAGGCGGCTGTCAACTCACCTCGTGTGGACGAGGCCATTCCCGTTGCCCCGTGTGTGCGTGCAGGCCTAAAGGCAGCCCCCTAACTGGGAGCCACAGCTCTGGTGAGAACCCGCGCCTCAGCTCCAATAGCCGTTGCTGAGGTGGGCAGCCGTTTGCTGTGGGAATGCGGAGAGCACGGCAAGTGAGGCCGAGAGCCTTTTCGAAGTGAGACTCGGGCCCTGGGCGGCAGGAGGCAGAACACGACTCCTCACGTGTTTCATGAAACGAGCACTGCGGGCCCACTTTCCATGGGAGTCTAATGGCTAGCAGTCTTCCTCGAAAACCCATACGATAGAGGAGCCGTGCCTTAGCTCCCATCCACCTCTCGGAGGGAGGAAGCAGCTTCCAGGCTGCCGTGGGTGAGAGTCCGGGGAGCGGTCTCCTTCCGTGACAGCCAGGGAGCAGAAGTCCGGGCCAGAAGGCACCCCTTGGCCCAGCGCTTGTGACCTGAAGCTAACGCCACTGCTCCATGTGTGCACTGGAATGCTGGGTGCTCCACACTGATCTGGCAGAAAGAAGCCTGTAAAGACTCCCAGCTGCAGCTCATTCGCCTCTGCACAGGGTGGCAGCATTTTCAACTCTGCTGGAGGGCAAACCTGGGGACTGAGTCCCAGCAGAATTCCGAGGGAGAAATAGGCATGGGCAGAAGGCACCTCTCAACTCAGCTCTTGTTTCGGGAACCTAGATCGGCTCTCCCGTGCGTGCGTGGAGTCCTAACGGCCGTCCACCCATCGCAAAGGGACAAAGCTGTAGAGAACCCTTGCCTCAGCAAAGATCGCCCTTCTTGAGCGTGAGCGTCATCTGTCGTGTGTTTTGGTGAAAGCTTGGGGAAGGGAACGAAAACGTAACTCTGAGTGAGAAGCAGGAGTGTAAAGGAAGGCTGCTGTCGGCTCCCCTCTCCGTTTAGGAGATTGGCACTGCTGTACCCCGTGTGCCTGGATGCCTAGCTACCGGGCTACCAACGCCAAGAATGAATGCGACCGACTTAGCTGCGCTTTAGTGAACTTCGCCGTCCCTGAAGCTGGAGCAATTTTCCAGTGTTCTTGTAGGAGAGGCCGGGAAAGGGTCCCCCACGTGAAATGGAGTGAGAAGCAGGCCGGTGCGCGAGGCGGCTCTCAACACACCTCTTGTTTATGAGGCTGGGACCCTGGCCCCGGGTGTGCCTGCGGGCCTAAGTAGCCAACCACCTAACTCAAAGGAACAACTCCGTAGAGCATCCCTGCTTCGGCTGAAAGAGCCCTCTGCCGGAGGGTGGACGCATTTTGCTGTGCGCGTGAGTGAGCCCACTGCAAGTGAGCCCACCCCCAGGTTCCGGGTGAGGCTCAGGCCCCGGGAGAGAGCAGAACACGACTCCCCACTTGTTTCATGAAGTTAGCGCTGCGGCCCCACTCTCGCATGGAAGTCGAAGAGCCCGCGTTCCAACCGGGAGAAGCAACACTGTAGGGAAACCGTGCTTTAGCGACCCTCGTCCTCCCTGTGAGAGGAAGCAGTTTAGGGTGTACTGTGGGTGAGAGCCTGGGGACGGGTTCCATTACGTAAAAGCGTGGGAGAGACAGGCCGGTGCAGAAGGCAGCTCTCAACTCACACCATGGTTACGGGTCTAGTACCGATGCCCCCGGTGGAGGTGCGTGGAGCCTCAAAGACAACCCCCTAACTCGAAGGAAGAACTCGGGAGAGAATCCGTGCTTCAGCTAAACCAGCAGCTCCCGAGGGTAGAAGCATGGCGTGGTGTGCGTGCAGGAGAGCACTGCAAGGGAGCCCAAAGCCTTTTGCGAGGGAGACGCAGGCCCCGGCAGAAGGCAGAACACGACTAGCCGTGTGGTTGATCTAGCCAGCCCTGCGGCCCTACTTGGGCATGGAAGCCTAAAGGCGGGCGTTCCAACTCGGAGAAACAACAGTGTGCAGAAACCGTGCTTTAAGCTACCGTCGACCTCTCTGCGGGAGGAAGCGGTTTAGGGTGGAGCGTGGGTGAGAGAGAGCCTGGGGACGGGCTCCATACAGAGAATCGGGGGAGAGACAGGCCGGTGCCGAAGGCAGCTGTCAACTCACCTCGTGTGGACGAGGCCATTCCCGTTGCCCCGTGTGTGCGTGCAGGCCTAAAGGCAGCCCCCTAACTGGGAGCCACAGCTCTGGTGAGAACCCGCGCCTCAGCTCCAATAGCCGTTGCTGAGGTGGGCAGCCGTTTGCTGTGGGAATGCGGAGAGCACGGCAAGTGAGGCCGAGAGCCTTTTCGAAGTGAGACTCGGGCCCTGGGCGGCAGGAGGCAGAACACGACTCCTCACGTGTTTCATGAAACGAGCACTGCGGGCCCACTTTCCATGGGAGTCTAATGGCTAGCAGTCTTCCTCGAAAACCCATACGATAGAGGAGCCGTGCTTTAGCTCCCATCCACCTCTCGGAGGGAGGAAGCAGCTTCCAGGCTGCCGTGGGTGAGAGTCCGGGGAGCGGTCTCCTTCCGTGACAGCCAGGGAGCAGAAGTCCGGGCCAGAAGGCACCCCTTGGCCCAGCGCTTGTGACCTGAAGCTAACGCCACTGCTCCATGTGTGCACTGGAATGCTGGGTGCTCCACACTGATCTGGCAGAAAGAAGCCTGTAAAGATTCCCAGCTGCAGCTCATTCGCCTCTGCACAGGGTGGCAGCATTTTCAACTCTGCTGGAGGGCAAGCCTGGGGACTGAGTCCCAGCAGAATTCCGAGGGAGAAATAGGCATGGGCAGAAGGCACCTCTCGACTCAGCTCTTGTTTCGGGAACCTAGATCGGCTCTCCCGTGCGTGCGTGGAGTCCTAACGGCCGTCCACCCATCGCAAAGGGACAAAGCTGTAGAGAACCCTTGCCTCAGCAAAGATCGCCCTTCTTGAGCGTGAGCGTCATCTGTCGTGTGTTTTGGTGAAAGCTTGGGGAAGGGAACGAAAACGTAACTCTGAGTGAGAAGCAGGAGTGTAAAGGAAGGCTGCTGTCGGCTCCCCTCTCCGTTTAGGAGATTGGCACTGCTGTACCCCGTGTGCCTGGATGCCTAGCTACCGGGCTACCAACGCCAAGAATGAATGCGACCGACTTAGCTGCGCTTTAGTGAACTTCGCCGTCCCTGAAGCTGGAGCAATTTTCCAGTGTTCTTGTAGGAGAGGCCGGGAAAGGGTCCCCCACGTGAAATGGAGTGAGAAGCAGGCCGGTGCGCGAGGCGGCTCTCAACACACCTCTTGTTTATGAGGCTGGGACCCTGGCCCCGGGTGTGCCTGCGGGCCTAAGTAGCCAACCACCTAACTCAAAGGAACAACTCCGTAGGGCATCCCTGCTTCGGCTGAAAGAGCCCTCTGCCGGAGGGTGGACGCATTTTGCTGTGCGCGTGAGTGAGCCCACTGCAAGTGAGCCCACCCCCAGGTTCCGGGTGAGGCTCAGGCCCCGGGAGAGAGCAGAACACGACTCCCCACTTGTTTCATGAAGTTAGCGCTGCGGCCCCACTCTCGCATGGAAGTCGAAGAGCCCGCGTTCCAACCGGGAGAAGCAACACTGTAGGGAAACCGTGCTTTAGCGACCCTCGTCCTCCCTGTGAGAGGAAGCAGTTTAGGGTGTACTGTGGGTGAGAGCCTGGGGACGGGTTCCATTACGTAAAAGCGTGGGAGAGACAGGCCGGTGCAGAAGGCAGCTCTCAACTCACACCATGGTTACGGGTCTAGTACCGATGCCCCCGGTGGAGGTGCGTGGAGCCTCAAAGACAACCCCCTAACTCGAAGGAAGAACTCGGGAGAGAATCCGTGCTTCAGCTAAACCAGCAGCTCCCGAGGGTAGAAGCATGGCGTGGTGTGCGTGCAGGAGAGCACTGCAAGGGAGCCCAAAGCCTTTTGCGAGGGAGGCGCAGGCCCCGGCAGAAGGCAGAACACGACTAGCCGTGTGGTTGATCTAGCCAGCCCTGCGGCCCTACTTGGGCATGGAAGCCTAAAGGCGGGCGTTCCAACTCGGAGAAACAACAGTGTGCAGAAACCGTGCTTTAAGCTACCGTCGACCTCTCTGCGGGAGGAAGCGGTTTAGGGTGGAGCGTGGGTGAGAGAGAGCCTGGGGACGGGCTCCATACAGAGAATCGGGGGAGAGACAGGCCGGTGCCGAAGGCGGCTGTCAACTCACCTCGTGTGGACGAGGCCATTCCCGTTGCCCCGTGTGTGCGTGCAGGCCTAAAGGCAGCCCCCTAACTGGGAGCCACAGCTCTGGTGAGAACCCGCGCCTCAGCTCCAATAGCCGTTGCTGAGGTGGGCAGCCGTTTGCTGTGGGAATGCGGAGAGCACGGCAAGTGAGGCCGAGAGCCTTTTCGAAGTGAGACTCGGGCCCTGGGCGGCAGGAGGCAGAACACGACTCCTCACGTGTTTCATGAAACGAGCACTGCGGGCCCACTTTCCATGGGAGTCTAATGGCTAGCAGTCTTCCTCGAAAACCCATACGATAGAGGAGCCGTGCTTTAGCTCCCATCCACCTCTCGGAGGGAGGAAGCAGCTTCCAGGCTGCCGTGGGTGAGAGTCCGGGGAGCGGTCTCCTTCCGTGACAGCCAGGGAGCAGAAGTCCGGGCCAGAAGGCACCCCTTGGCCCAGCGCTTGTGACCTGAAGCTAACGCCACTGCTCCATGTGTGCACTGGAATGCTGGGTGCTCCACACTGATCTGGCAGAAAGAAGCCTGTAAAGACTCCCAGCTGCAGCTCATTCGCCTCTGCACAGGGTGGCAGCATTTTCAACTCTGCTGGAGGGCAAACCTGGGGACTGAGTCCCAGCAGAATTCCGAGGGAGAAATAGGCATGGGCAGAAGGCACCTCTCAACTCAGCTCTTGTTTCGGGAACCTAGATCGGCTCTCCCGTGCGTGCGTGGAGTCCTAACGGCCGTCCACCCATCGCAAAGGGACAAAGCTGTAGAGAACCCTTGCCTCAGCAAAGATCGCCCTTCTTGAGCGTGAGCGTCATCTGTCGTGTGTTTTGGTGAAAGCTTGGGGAAGGGAACGAAAACGTAACTCTGAGTGAGAAGCAGGAGTGTAAAGGAAGGCTGCTGTCGGCTCCCCTCTCCGTTTAGGAGATTGGCACTGCTGTACCCCGTGTGCCTGGATGCCTAGCTACCGGGCTACCAACGCCAAGAATGAATGCTACCGACTTAGCTGCGCTTTAGTGAACTTCGCCGTCCCTGAAGCTGGAGCAATTTTCCAGTGTTCTTGTAGGAGAGGCCGGGAAAGGGTCCCCCACGTGAAATGGAGTGAGAAGCAGGCCGGTGCGCGAGGCGGCTCTCAACACACCTCTTGTTTATGAGGCTGGGACCCTGGCCCCGGGTGTGCCTGCGGGCCTAAGTAGCCAACCACCTAACTCAAAGGAACAACTCCGTAGAGCATCCCTGCTTCGGCTGAAAGAGCCCTCTGCCGGAGGGTGGACGCATTTTGCTGTGCGCGTGAGTGAGCCCACTGCAAGTGAGCCCACCCCCAGGTTCCGGGTGAGGCTCAGGCCCCGGGAGAGAGCAGAACACGACTCCCCACTTGTTTCATGAAGTTAGCGCTGCGGCCCCACTCTCGCATGGAAGTCGAAGAGCCCGCGTTCCAACCGGGAGAAGCAACACTGTAGGGAAACCGTGCTTTAGCGACCCTCGTCCTCCCTGTGAGAGGAAGCAGTTTAGGGTGTACTGTGGGTGAGAGCCTGGGGACGGGTTCCATTACGTAAAAGCGTGGGAGAGACAGGCCGGTGCAGAAGGCAGCTCTCAACTCACACCATGGTTACGGGTCTAGTACCGATGCCCCCGGTGGAGGTGCGTGGAGCCTCAAAGACAACCCCCTAACTCGAAGGAAGAACTCGGGAGAGAATCCGTGCTTCAGCTAAACCAGCAGCTCCCGAGGGTAGAAGCATGGCGTGGTGTGCGTGCAGGAGAGCACTGCAAGGGAGCCCAAAGCCTTTTGCGAGGGAGACGCAGGCCCCGGCAGAAGGCAGAACACGACTAGCCGTGTGGTTGATCTAGCCAGCCCTGCGGCCCTACTTGGGCATGGAAGCCTAAAGGCGGGCGTTCCAACTCGGAGAAACAACAGTGTGCAGAAACCGTGCTTTAAGCTACCGTCGACCTCTCTGCGGGAGGAAGCGGTTTAGGGTGGAGCGTGGGTGAGAGAGAGCCTGGGGACGGGCTCCATACAGAGAATCGGGGGAGAGACAGGCCGGTGCCGAAGGCAGCTGTCAACTCACCTCGTGTGGACGAGGCCATTCCCGTTGCCCCGTGTGTGCGTGCAGGCCTAAAGGCAGCCCCCTAACTGGGAGCCACAGCTCTGGTGAGAACCCGCGCCTCAGCTCCAATAGCCGTTGCTGAGGTGGGCAGCCGTTTGCTGTGGGAATGCGGAGAGCACGGCAAGTGAGGCCGAGAGCCTTTTCGAAGTGAGACTCGGGCCCTGGGCGGCAGGAGGCAGAACACGACTCCTCACGTGTTTCATGAAACGAGCACTGCGGGCCCACTTTCCATGGGAGTCTAATGGCTAGCAGTCTTCCTCGAAAACCCATACGATAGAGGAGCCGTGCTTTAGCTCCCATCCACCTCTCGGAGGGAGGAAGCAGCTTCCAGGCTGCCGTGGGTGAGAGTCCGGGGAGCGGTCTCCTTCCGTGACAGCCAGGGAGCAGAAGTCCGGGCCAGAAGGCACCCCTTGGCCCAGCGCTTGTGACCTGAAGCTAACGCCACTGCTCCATGTGTGCACTGGAATGCTGGGTGCTCCACACTGATCTGGCAGAAAGAAGCCTGTAAAGATTCCCAGCTGCAGCTCATTCGCCTCTGCACAGGGTGGCAGCATTTTCAACTCTGCTGGAGGGCAAGCCTGGGGACTGAGTCCCAGCAGAATTCCGAGGGAGAAATAGGCATGGGCAGAAGGCACCTCTCGACTCAGCTCTTGTTTCGGGAACCTAGATCGGCTCTCCCGTGCGTGCGTGGAGTCCTAACGGCCGTCCACCCATCGCAAAGGGACAAAGCTGTAGAGAACCCTTGCCTCAGCAAAGATCGCCCTTCTTGAGCGTGAGCGTCATCTGTCGTGTGTTTTGGTGAAAGCTTGGGGAAGGGAACGAAAACGTAACTGTGAGTGAGAAGCAGGAGTGTAAAGGAAGGCTGCTGTCGGCTCCCCTCTCCGTTTAGGAGATTGGCACTGCTGTACCCCGTGTGCCTGGATGCCTAGCTACCGGGCTACCAACGCCAAGAATGAATGCGACCGACTTAGCTGCGCTTTAGTGAACTTCGCCGTCCCTGAAGCTGGAGCAATTTTCCAGTGTTCTTGTAGGAGAGGCCGGGAAAGGGTCCCCCACGTGAAATGGAGTGAGAAGCAGGCCGGTGCGCGAGGCGGCTCTCAACACACCTCTTGTTTATGAGGCTGGGACCCTGGCCCCGGGTGTGCCTGCGGGCCTAAGTAGCCAACCACCTAACTCAAAGGAACAACTCCGTAGAGCATCCCTGCTTCGGCTGAAAGAGCCCTCTGCCGGAGGGTGGACGCATTTTGCTGTGCGCGTGAGTGAGCCCACTGCAAGTGAGCCCACCCCCAGGTTCCGGGTGAGGCTCAGGCCCCGGGAGAGAGCAGAACACGACTCCCCACTTGTTTCATGAAGTTAGCGCTGCGGCCCCACTCTCGCATGGAAGTCGAAGAGCCCGCGTTCCAACCGGGAGAAGCAACACTGTAGGGAAACCGTGCTTTAGCGACCCTCGTCCTCCCTGTGAGAGGAAGCAGTTTAGGGTGTACTGTGGGTGAGAGCCTGGGGACGGGTTCCATTACGTAAAAGCGTGGGAGAGACAGGCCGGTGCAGAAGGCAGCTCTCAACTCACACCATGGTTACGGGTCTAGTACCGATGCCCCCGGTGGAGGTGCGTGGAGCCTCAAAGACAACCCCCTAACTCGAAGGAAGAACTCGGGAGAGAATCCGTGCTTCAGCTAAACCAGCAGCTCCCGAGGGTAGAAGCATGGCGTGGTGTGCGTGCAGGAGAGCACTGCAAGGGAGCCCAAAGCCTTTTGCGAGGGAGACGCAGGCCCCGGCAGAAGGCAGAACACGACTAGCCGTGTGGTTGATCTAGCCAGCCCTGCGGCCCTACTTGGGCATGGAAGCCTAAAGGCGGGCGTTCCAACTCGGAGAAACAACAGTGTGCAGAAACCGTGCTTTAAGCTACCGTCGACCTCTCTGCGGGAGGAAGCGGTTTAGGGTGGAGCGTGGGTGAGAGAGAGCCTGGGGACGGGCTCCATACAGAGAATCGGGGGAGAGACAGGCCGGTGCCGAAGGCGGCTGTCAACTCACCTCGTGTGGACGAGGCCATTCCCGTTGCCCCGTGTGTGCGTGCAGGCCTAAAGGCAGCCCCCTAACTGGGAGCCACAGCTCTGGTGAGAACCCGCGCCTCAGCTCCAATAGCCGTTGCTGAGGTGGGCAGCCGTTTGCTGTGGGAATGCGGAGAGCACGGCAAGTGAGGCCGAGAGCCTTTTCGAAGTGAGACTCGGGCCCTGGGCGGCAGGAGGCAGAACACGACTCCTCACGTGTTTCATGAAACGAGCACTGCGGGCCCACTTTCCATGGGAGTCTAATGGCTAGCAGTCTTCCTCGAAAACCCATACGATAGAGGAGCCGTGCTTTAGCTCCCATCCACCTCTCGGAGGGAGGAAGCAGCTTCCAGGCTGCCGTGGGTGAGAGTCCGGGGAGCGGTCTCCTTCCGTGACAGCCAGGGAGCAGAAGTCCGGGCCAGAAGGCACCCCTTGGCCCAGCGCTTGTGACCTGAAGCTAACGCCACTGCTCCATGTGTGCACTGGAATGCTGGGTGCTCCACACTGATCTGGCAGAAAGAAGCCTGTAAAGATTCCCAGCTGCAGCTCATTCGCCTCTGCACAGGGTGGCAGCATTTTCAACTCTGCTGGAGGGCAAGCCTGGGGACTGAGTCCCAGCAGAATTCCGAGGGAGAAATAGGCATGGGCAGAAGGCACCTCTCGACTCAGCTCTTGTTTCGGGAACCTAGATCGGCTCTCCCGTGCGTGCGTGGAGTCCTAACGGCCGTCCACCCATCGCAAAGGGACAAAGCTGTAGAGAACCCTTGCCTCAGCAAAGATCGCCCTTCTTGAGCGTGAGCGTCATCTGTCGTGTGTTTTGGTGAAAGCTTGGGGAAGGGAACGAAAACGTAACTCTGAGTGAGAAGCAGGAGTGTAAAGGAAGGCTGCTGTCGGCTCCCCTCTCCGTTTAGGAGATTGGCACTGCTGTACCCCGTGTGCCTGGATGCCTAGCTACCGGGCTACCAACGCCAAGAATGAATGCTACCGACTTAGCTGCGCTTTAGTGAACTTCGCCGTCCCTGAAGCTGGAGCAATTTTCCAGTGTTCTTGTAGGAGAGGCCGGGAAAGGGTCCCCCACGTGAAATGGAGTGAGAAGCAGGCCGGTGCGCGAGGCGGCTCTCAACACACCTCTTGTTTATGAGGCTGGGACCCTGGCCCCGGGTGTGCCTGCGGGCCTAAGTAGCCAACCACCTAACTCAAAGGAACAACTCCGTAGAGCATCCCTGCTTCGGCTGAAAGAGCCCTCTGCCGGAGGGTGGACGCATTTTGCTGTGCGCGTGAGTGAGCCCACTGCAAGTGAGCCCACCCCCAGGTTCCGGGTGAGGCTCAGGCCCCGGGAGAGAGCAGAACACGACTCCCCACTTGTTTCATGAAGTTAGCGCTGCGGCCCCACTCTCGCATGGAAGTCGAAGAGCCCGCGTTCCAACCGGGAGAAGCAACACTGTAGGGAAACCGTGCTTTAGCGACCCTCGTCCTCCCTGTGAGAGGAAGCAGTTTAGGGTGTACTGTGGGTGAGAGCCTGGGGACGGGTTCCATTACGTAAAAGCGTGGGAGAGACAGGCCGGTGCAGAAGGCAGCTCTCAACTCACACCATGGTTACGGGTCTAGTACCGATGCCCCCGGTGGAGGTGCGTGGAGCCTCAAAGACAACCCCCTAACTCGAAGGAAGAACTCGGGAGAGAATCCGTGCTTCAGCTAAACCAGCAGCTCCCGAGGGTAGAAGCATGGCGTGGTGTGCGTGCAGGAGAGCACTGCAAGGGAGCCCAAAGCCTTTTGCGAGGGAGACGCAGGCCCCGGCAGAAGGCAGAACACGACTAGCCGTGTGGTTGATCTAGCCAGCCCTGCGGCCCTACTTGGGCATGGAAGCCTAAAGGCGGGCGTTCCAACTCGGAGAAACAACAGTGTGCAGAAACCGTGCTTTAAGCTACCGTCGACCTCTCTGCGGGAGGAAGCGGTTTAGGGTGGAGCGTGGGTGAGAGAGAGCCTGGGGACGGGCTCCATACAGAGAATCGGGGGAGAGACAGGCCGGTGCCGAAGGCGGCTGTCAACTCACCTCGTGTGGACGAGGCCATTCCCGTTGCCCCGTGTGTGCGTGCAGGCCTAAAGGCAGCCCCCTAACTGGGAGCCACAGCTCTGGTGAGAACCCGCGCCTCAGCTCCAATAGCCGTTGCTGAGGTGGGCAGCCGTTTGCTGTGGGAATGCGGAGAGCACGGCAAGTGAGGCCGAGAGCCTTTTCGAAGTGAGACTCGGGCCCTGGGCGGCAGGAGGCAGAACACGACTCCTCACGTGTTTCATGAAACGAGCACTGCGGGCCCACTTTCCATGGGAGTCTAATGGCTAGCAGTCTTCCTCGAAAACCCATACGATAGAGGAGCCGTGCTTTAGCTCCCATCCACCTCTCGGAGGGAGGAAGCAGCTTCCAGGCTGCCGTGGGTGAGAGTCCGGGGAGCGGTCTCCTTCCGTGACAGCCAGGGAGCAGAAGTCCGGGCCAGAAGGCACCCCTTGGCCCAGCGCTTGTGACCTGAAGCTAACGCCACTGCTCCATGTGTGCACTGGAATGCTGGGTGCTCCACACTGATCTGGCAGAAAGAAGCCTGTAAAGATTCCCAGCTGCAGCTCATTCGCCTCTGCACAGGGTGGCAGCATTTTCAACTCTGCTGGAGGGCAAGCCTGGGGACTGAGTCCCAGCAGAATTCCGAGGGAGAAATAGGCATGGGCAGAAGGCACCTCTCGACTCAGCTCTTGTTTCGGGAACCTAGATCGGCTCTCCCGTGCGTGCGTGGAGTCCTAACGGCCGTCCACCCATCGCAAAGGGACAAAGCTGTAGAGAACCCTTGCCTCAGCAAAGATCGCCCTTCTTGAGCGTGAGCGTCATCTGTCGTGTGTTTTGGTGAAAGCTTGGTGAAGGGAACGAAAACGTAACTCTGAGTGAGAAGCAGGAGTGTAAAGGAAGGCTGCTGTCGGCTCCCCTCTCCGTTTAGGAGATTGGCACTGCTGTACCCCGTGTGCCTGGATGCCTAGCTACCGGGCTACCAACGCCAAGAATGAATGCTACCGACTTAGCTGCGCTTTAGTGAACTTCGCCGTCCCTGAAGCTGGAGCAATTTTCCAGTGTTCTTGTAGGAGAGGCCGGGAAAGGGTCCCCCACGTGAAATGGAGTGAGAAGCAGGCCGGTGCGCGAGGCGGCTCTCAACACACCTCTTGTTTATGAGGCTGGGACCCTGGCCCCGGGTGTGCCTGCGGGCCTAAGTAGCCAACCACCTAACTCAAAGGAACAACTCCGTAGAGCATCCCTGCTTCGGCTGAAAGAGCCCTCTGCCGGAGGGTGGACGCATTTTGCTGTGCGCGTGAGTGAGCCCACTGCAAGTGAGCCCACCCCCAGGTTCCGGGTGAGGCTCAGGCCCCGGGAGAGAGCAGAACACGACTCCCCACTTGTTTCATGAAGTTAGCGCTGCGGCCCCACTCTCGCATGGAAGTCGAAGAGCCCGCGTTCCAACCGGGAGAAGCAACACTGTAGGGAAACCGTGCTTTAGCGACCCTCGTCCTCCCTGTGAGAGGAAGCAGTTTAGGGTGTACTGTGGGTGAGAGCCTGGGGACGGGTTCCATTACGTAAAAGCGTGGGAGAGACAGGCCGGTGCAGAAGGCAGCTCTCAACTCACACCATGGTTACGGGTCTAGTACCGATGCCCCCGGTGGAGGTGCGTGGAGCCTCAAAGACAACCCCCTAACTCGAAGGAAGAACTCGGGAGAGAATCCGTGCTTCAGCTAAACCAGCAGCTCCCGAGGGTAGAAGCATGGCGTGGTGTGCGTGCAGGAGAGCACTGCAAGGGAGCCCAAAGCCTTTTGCGAGGGAGGCGCAGGCCCCGGCAGAAGGCAGAACACGACTAGCCGTGTGGTTGATCTAGCCAGCCCTGCGGCCCTACTTGGGCATGGAAGCCTAAAGGCGGGCGTTCCAACTCGGAGAAACAACAGTGTGCAGAAACCGTGCTTTAAGCTACCGTCGACCTCTCTGCGGGAGGAAGCGGTTTAGGGTGGAGCGTGGGTGAGAGAGAGCCTGGGGACGGGCTCCATACAGAGAATCGGGGGAGAGACAGGCCGGTGCCGAAGGCGGCTGTCAACTCACCTCGTGTGGACGAGGCCATTCCCGTTGCCCCGTGTGTGCGTGCAGGCCTAAAGGCAGCCCCCTAACTGGGAGCCACAGCTCTGGTGAGAACCCGCGCCTCAGCTCCAATAGCCGTTGCTGAGGTGGGCAGCCGTTTGCTGTGGGAATGCGGAGAGCACGGCAAGTGAGGCCGAGAGCCTTTTCGAAGTGAGACTCGGGCCCTGGGCGGCAGGAGGCAGAACACGACTCCTCACGTGTTTCATGAAACGAGCACTGCGGGCCCACTTTCCATGGGAGTCTAATGGCTAGCAGTCTTCCTCGAAAACCCATACGATAGAGGAGCCGTGCTTTAGCTCCCATCCACCTCTCGGAGGGAGGAAGCAGCTTCCAGGCTACCGTGGGTGAGAGTCCGGGGAGCGGTCTCCTTCCGTGACAGCCAGGGAGCAGAAGTAATGGGCCAGAAGGCACCCCTTGGCCCAGCGCTTGTGACCTGAAGCTAACGCCACTGCTCCATGTGTGCACTGGAATGCTGGGTGCTCCACACTGATCTGGCAGAAAGAAGCCTGTAAAGACTCCCAGCTGCAGCTCATTCGCCTCTGCACAGGGTGGCAGCATTTTCAACTCTGCTGGAGGGCAAACCTGGGGACTGAGTCCCAGCAGAATTCCGAGGGAGAAATAGGCATGGGCAGAAGGCACCTCTCGACTCAGCTCTTGTTTCGGGAACCTAGATCGGCTCTCCCGTGCGTGCGTGGAGTCCTAACGGCCGTCCACCCATCGCAAAGGGACAAAGCTGTAGAGAACCCTTGCCTCAGCAAAGATCGCCCTTCTTGAGCGTGAGCGTCATCTGTCGTGTGTTTTGGTGAAAGCTTGGGGAAGGGAACGAAAACGTAACTCTGAGTGAGAAGCAGGAGTGTAAAGGAAGGCTGCTGTCGGCTCCCCTCTCCGTTTAGGAGATTGGCACTGCTGTACCCCGTGTGCCTGGATGCCTAGCTACCGGGCTACCAACGCCAAGAATGAATGCTACCGACTTAGCTGCGCTTTAGTGAACTTCGCCGTCCCTGAAGCTGGAGCAATTTTCCATTGTTCTTGTAGGAGAGGCCGGGAAAGGGTCCCCCACGTGAAATGGAGTGAGAAGCAGGCCGGTGCGCGAGGCGGCTCTCAACACACCTCTTGTTTATGAGGCTGGGACCCTGGCCCCGGGTGTGCCTGCGGGCCTAAGTAGCCAACCACCTAACTCAAAGGAACAACTCCGTAGAGCATCCCTGCTTCGGCTGAAAGAGCCCTCTGCCGGAGGGTGGACGCATTTTGCTGTGCGCGTGAGTGAGCCCACTGCAAGTGAGCCCACCCCCAGGTTCCGGGTGAGGCTCAGGCCCCGGGAGAGAGCAGAACACGACTCCCCACTTGTTTCATGAAGTTAGCGCTGCGGCCCCACTCTCGCATGGAAGTCGAAGAGCCCGCGTTCCAACCGGGAGAAGCAACACTGTAGGGAAACCGTGCTTTAGCGACCCTCGTCCTCCCTGTGAGAGGAAGCAGTTTAGGGTGTACTGTGGGTGAGAGCCTGGGGACGGGTTCCATTACGTAAAAGCGTGGGAGAGACAGGCCGGTGCAGAAGGCAGCTCTCAACTCACACCATGGTTACGGGTCTAGTACCGATGCCCCCGGTGGAGGTGCGTGGAGCCTCAAAGACAACCCCCTAACTCGAAGGAAGAACTCGGGAGAGAATCCGTGCTTCAGCTAAACCAGCAGCTCCCGAGGGTAGAAGCATGGCGTGGTGTGCGTGCAGGAGAGCACTGCAAGGGAGCCCAAAGCCTTTTGCGAGGGAGGCGCAGGCCCCGGCAGAAGGCAGAACACGACTAGCCGTGTGGTTGATCTAGCCAGCCCTGCGGCCCTACTTGGGCATGGAAGCCTAAAGGCGGGCGTTCCAACTCGGAGAAACAACAGTGTGCAGAAACCGTGCTTTAAGCTACCGTCGACCTCTCTGCGGGAGGAAGCGGTTTAGGGTGGAGCGTGGGTGAGAGAGAGCCTGGGGACGGGCTCCATACAGAGAATCGGGGGAGAGACAGGCCGGTGCCGAAGGCGGCTGTCAACTCACCTCGTGTGGACGAGGCCATTCCCGTTGCCCCGTGTGTGCGTGCAGGCCTAAAGGCAGCCCCCTAACTGGGAGCCACAGCTCTGGTGAGAACCCGCGCCTCAGCTCCAATAGCCGTTGCTGAGGTGGGCAGCCGTTTGCTGTGGGAATGCGGAGAGCACGGCAAGTGAGGCCGAGAGCCTTTTCGAAGTGAGACTCGGGCCCTGGGCGGCAGGAGGCAGAACACGACTCCTCACGTGTTTCATGAAACGAGCACTGCGGGCCCACTTTCCATGGGAGTCTAATGGCTAGCAGTCTTCCTCGAAAACCCATACGATAGAGGAGCCGTGCTTTAGCTCCCATCCACCTCTCGGAGGGAGGAAGCAGCTTCCAGGCTACCGTGGGTGAGAGTCCGGGGAGCGGTCTCCTTCCGTGACAGCCAGGGAGCAGAAGTCCGGGCCAGAAGGCACCCCTTGGCCCAGCGCTTGTGACCTGAAGCTAACGCCACTGCTCCATGTGTGCACTGGAATGCTGGGTGCTCCACACTGATCTGGCAGAAAGAAGCCTGTAAAGACTCCCAGCTGCAGCTCATTCGCCTCTGCACAGGGTGGCAGCATTTTCAACTCTGCTGGAGGGCAAACCTGGGGACTGAGTCCCAGCAGAATTCCGAGGGAGAAATAGGCATGGGCAGAAGGCACCTCTCGACTCAGCTCTTGTTTCGGGAACCTAGATCGGCTCTCCCGTGCGTGCGTGGAGTCCTAACGGCCGTCCACCCATCGCAAAGGGACAAAGCTGTAGAGAACCCTTGCCTCAGCAAAGATCGCCCTTCTTGAGCGTGAGCGTCATCTGTCGTGTGTTTTGGTGAAAGCTTGGGGAAGGGAACGAAAACGTAACTCTGAGTGAGAAGCAGGAGTGTAAAGGAAGGCTGCTGTCGGCTCCCCTCTCCGTTTAGGAGATTGGCACTGCTGTACCCCGTGTGCCTGGATGCCTAGCTACCGGGCTACCAACGCCAAGAATGAATGCTACCGACTTAGCTGCGCTTTAGTGAACTTCGCCGTCCCTGAAGCTGGAGCAATTTTCCAGTGTTCTTGTAGGAGAGGCCGGGAAAGGGTCCCCCACGTGAAATGGAGTGAGAAGCAGGCCGGTGCGCGAGGCGGCTCTCAACACACCTCTTGTTTATGAGGCTGGGACCCTGGCCCCGGGTGTGCCTGCGGGCCTAAGTAGCCAACCACCTAACTCAAAGGAACAACTCCGTAGAGCATCCCTGCTTCGGCTGAAAGAGCCCTCTGCCGGAGGGTGGACGCATTTTGCTGTGCGCGTGAGTGAGCCCACTGCAAGTGAGCCCACCCCCAGGTTCCGGGTGAGGCTCAGGCCCCGGGAGAGAGCAGAACACGACTCCCCACTTGTTTCATGAAGTTAGCGCTGCGGCCCCACTCTCGCATGGAAGTCGAAGAGCCCGCGTTCCAACCGGGAGAAGCAACACTGTAGGGAAACCGTGCTTTAGCGACCCTCGTCCTCCCTGTGAGAGGAAGCAGTTTAGGGTGTACTGTGGGTGAGAGCCTGGGGACGGGTTCCATTACGTAAAAGCGTGGGAGAGACAGGCCGGTGCAGAAGGCAGCTCTCAACTCACACCATGGTTACGGGTCTAGTACCGATGCCCCCGGTGGAGGTGCGTGGAGCCTCAAAGACAACCCCCTAACTCGAAGGAAGAACTCGGGAGAGAATCCGTGCTTCAGCTAAACCAGCAGCTCCCGAGGGTAGAAGCATGGCGTGGTGTGCGTGCAGGAGAGCACTGCAAGGGAGCCCAAAGCCTTTTGCGAGGGAGGCGCAGGCCCCGGCAGAAGGCAGAACACGACTAGCCGTGTGGTTGATCTAGCCAGCCCTGCGGCCCTACTTGGGCATGGAAGCCTAAAGGCGGGCGTTCCAACTCGGAGAAACAACAGTGTGCAGAAACCGTGCTTTAAGCTACCGTCGACCTCTCTGCGGGAGGAAGCGGTTTAGGGTGGAGCGTGGGTGAGAGAGAGCCTGGGGACGGGCTCCATACAGAGAATCGGGGGAGAGACAGGCCGGTGCCGAAGGCGGCTGTCAACTCACCTCGTGTGGACGAGGCCATTCCCGTTGCCCCGTGTGTGCGTGCAGGCCTAAAGGCAGCCCCCTAACTGGGAGCCACAGCTCTGGTGAGAACCCGCGCCTCAGCTCCAATAGCCGTTGCTGAGGTGGGCAGCCGTTTGCTGTGGGAATGCGGAGAGCACGGCAAGTGAGGCCGAGAGCCTTTTCGAAGTGAGACTCGGGCCCTGGGCGGCAGGAGGCAGAACACGACTCCTCACGTGTTTCATGAAACGAGCACTGCGGGCCCACTTTCCATGGGAGTCTAATGGCTAGCAGTCTTCCTCGAAAACCCATACGATAGAGGAGCCGTGCCTTAGCTCCCATCCACCTCTCGGAGGGAGGAAGCAGCTTCCAGGCTGCCGTGGGTGAGAGTCCGGGGAGCGGTCTCCTTCCGTGACAGCCAGGGAGCAGAAGTCCGGGCCAGAAGGCACCCCTTGGCCCAGCGCTTGTGACCTGAAGCTAACGCCACTGCTCCATGTGTGCACTGGAATGCTGGGTGCTCCACACTGATCTGGCAGAAAGAAGCCTGTAAAGACTCCCAGCTGCAGCTCATTCGCCTCTGCACAGGGTGGCAGCATTTTCAACTCTGCTGGAGGGCAAACCTGGGGACTGAGTCCCAGCAGAATTCCGAGGGAGAAATAGGCATGGGCAGAAGGCACCTCTCAACTCAGCTCTTGTTTCGGGAACCTAGATCGGCTCTCCCGTGCGTGCGTGGAGTCCTAACGGCCGTCCACCCATCGCAAAGGGACAAAGCTGTAGAGAACCCTTGCCTCAGCAAAGATCGCCCTTCTTGAGCGTGAGCGTCATCTGTCGTGTGTTTTGGTGAAAGCTTGGGGAAGGGAACGAAAACGTAACTCTGAGTGAGAAGCAGGAGTGTAAAGGAAGGCTGCTGTCGGCTCCCCTCTCCGTTTAGGAGATTGGCACTGCTGTACCCCGTGTGCCTGGATGCCTAGCTACCGGGCTACCAACGCCAAGAATGAATGCTACCGACTTAGCTGCGCTTTAGTGAACTTCGCCGTCCCTGAAGCTGGAGCAATTTTCCAGTGTTCTTGTAGGAGAGGCCGGGAAAGGGTCCCCCACGTGAAATGGAGTGAGAAGCAGGCCGGTGCGCGAGGCGGCTCTCAACACACCTCTTGTTTATGAGGCTGGGACCCTGGCCCCGGGTGTGCCTGCGGGCCTAAGTAGCCAACCACCTAACTCAAAGGAACAACTCCGTAGAGCATCCCTGCTTCGGCTGAAAGAGCCCTCTGCCGGAGGGTGGACGCATTTTGCTGTGCGCGTGAGTGAGCCCACTGCAAGTGAGCCCACCCCCAGGTTCCGGGTGAGGCTCAGGCCCCGGGAGAGAGCAGAACACGACTCCCCACTTGTTTCATGAAGTTAGCGCTGCGGCCCCACTCTCGCATGGAAGTCGAAGAGCCCGCGTTCCAACCGGGAGAAGCAACACTGTAGGGAAACCGTGCTTTAGCGACCCTCGTCCTCCCTGTGAGAGGAAGCAGTTTAGGGTGTACTGTGGGTGAGAGCCTGGGGACGGGTTCCATTACGTAAAAGCGTGGGAGAGACAGGCCGGTGCAGAAGGCAGCTCTCAACTCACACCATGGTTACGGGTCTAGTACCGATGCCCCCGGTGGAGGTGCGTGGAGCCTCAAAGACAACCCCCTAACTCGAAGGAAGAACTCGGGAGAGAATCCGTGCTTCAGCTAAACCAGCAGCTCCCGAGGGTAGAAGCATGGCGTGGTGTGCGTGCAGGAGAGCACTGCAAGGGAGCCCAAAGCCTTTTGCGAGGGAGACGCAGGCCCCGGCAGAAGGCAGAACACGACTAGCCGTGTGGTTGATCTAGCCAGCCCTGCGGCCCTACTTGGGCATGGAAGCCTAAAGGCGGGCGTTCCAACTCGGAGAAACAACAGTGTGCAGAAACCGTGCTTTAAGCTACCGTCGACCTCTCTGCGGGAGGAAGCGGTTTAGGGTGGAGCGTGGGTGAGAGAGAGCCTGGGGACGGGCTCCATACAGAGAATCGGGGGAGAGACAGGCCGGTGCCGAAGGCAGCTGTCAACTCACCTCGTGTGGACGAGGCCATTCCCGTTGCCCCGTGTGTGCGTGCAGGCCTAAAGGCAGCCCCCTAACTGGGAGCCACAGCTCTGGTGAGAACCCGCGCCTCAGCTCCAATAGCCGTTGCTGAGGTGGGCAGCCGTTTGCTGTGGGAATGCGGAGAGCACGGCAAGTGAGGCCGAGAGCCTTTTCGAAGTGAGACTCGGGCCCTGGGCGGCAGGAGGCAGAACACGACTCCTCACGTGTTTCATGAAACGAGCACTGCGGGCCCACTTTCCATGGGAGTCTAATGGCTAGCAGTCTTCCTCGAAAACCCATACGATAGAGGAGCCGTGCTTTAGCTCCCATCCACCTCTCGGAGGGAGGAAGCAGCTTCCAGGCTGCCGTGGGTGAGAGTCCGGGGAGCGGTCTCCTTCCGTGACAGCCAGGGAGCAGAAGTCCGGGCCAGAAGGCACCCCTTGGCCCAGCGCTTGTGACCTGAAGCTAACGCCACTGCTCCATGTGTGCACTGGAATGCTGGGTGCTCCACACTGATCTGGCAGAAAGAAGCCTGTAAAGATTCCCAGCTGCAGCTCATTCGCCTCTGCACAGGGTGGCAGCATTTTCAACTCTGCTGGAGGGCAAGCCTGGGGACTGAGTCCCAGCAGAATTCCGAGGGAGAAATAGGCATGGGCAGAAGGCACCTCTCGACTCAGCTCTTGTTTCGGGAACCTAGATCGGCTCTCCCGTGCGTGCGTGGAGTCCTAACGGCCGTCCACCCATCGCAAAGGGACAAAGCTGTAGAGAACCCTTGCCTCAGCAAAGATCGCCCTTCTTGAGCGTGAGCGTCATCTGTCGTGTGTTTTGGTGAAAGCTTGGGGAAGGGAACGAAAACGTAACTCTGAGTGAGAAGCAGGAGTGTAAAGGAAGGCTGCTGTCGGCTCCCCTCTCCGTTTAGGAGATTGGCACTGCTGTACCCCGTGTGCCTGGATGCCTAGCTACCGGGCTACCAACGCCAAGAATGAATGCGACCGACTTAGCTGCGCTTTAGTGAACTTCGCCGTCCCTGAAGCTGGAGCAATTTTCCAGTGTTCTTGTAGGAGAGGCCGGGAAAGGGTCCCCCACGTGAAATGGAGTGAGAAGCAGGCCGGTGCGCGAGGCGGCTCTCAACACACCTCTTGTTTATGAGGCTGGGACCCTGGCCCCGGGTGTGCCTGCGGGCCTAAGTAGCCAACCACCTAACTCAAAGGAACAACTCCGTAGAGCATCCCTGCTTCGGCTGAAAGAGCCCTCTGCCGGAGGGTGGACGCATTTTGCTGTGCGCGTGAGTGAGCCCACTGCAAGTGAGCCCACCCCCAGGTTCCGGGTGAGGCTCAGGCCCCGGGAGAGAGCAGAACACGACTCCCCACTTGTTTCATGAAGTTAGCGCTGCGGCCCCACTCTCGCATGGAAGTCGAAGAGCCCGCGTTCCAACCGGGAGAAGCAACACTGTAGGGAAACCGTGCTTTAGCGACCCTCGTCCTCCCTGTGAGAGGAAGCAGTTTAGGGTGTACTGTGGGTGAGAGCCTGGGGACGGGTTCCATTACGTAAAAGCGTGGGAGAGACAGGCCGGTGCAGAAGGCAGCTCTCAACTCACACCATGGTTACGGGTCTAGTACCGATGCCCCCGGTGGAGGTGCGTGGAGCCTCAAAGACAACCCCCTAACTCGAAGGAAGAACTCGGGAGAGAATCCGTGCTTCAGCTAAACCAGCAGCTCCCGAGGGTAGAAGCATGGCGTGGTGTGCGTGCAGGAGAGCACTGCAAGGGAGCCCAAAGCCTTTTGCGAGGGAGGCGCAGGCCCCGGCAGAAGGCAGAACACGACTAGCCGTGTGGTTGATCTAGCCAGCCCTGCGGCCCTACTTGGGCATGGAAGCCTAAAGGCGGGCGTTCCAACTCGGAGAAACAACAGTGTGCAGAAACCGTGCTTTAAGCTACCGTCGACCTCTCTGCGGGAGGAAGCGGTTTAGGGTGGAGCGTGGGTGAGAGAGAGCCTGGGGACGGGCTCCATACAGAGAATCGGGGGAGAGACAGGCCGGTGCCGAAGGCGGCTGTCAACTCACCTCGTGTGGACGAGGCCATTCCCGTTGCCCCGTGTGTGCGTGCAGGCCTAAAGGCAGCCCCCTAACTGGGAGCCACAGCTCTGGTGAGAACCCGCGCCTCAGCTCCAATAGCCGTTGCTGAGGTGGGCAGCCGTTTGCTGTGGGAATGCGGAGAGCACGGCAAGTGAGGCCGAGAGCCTTTTCGAAGTGAGACTCGGGCCCTGGGCGGCAGGAGGCAGAACACGACTCCTCACGTGTTTCATGAAACGAGCACTGCGGGCCCACTTTCCATGGGAGTCTAATGGCTAGCAGTCTTCCTCGAAAACCCATACGATAGAGGAGCCGTGCTTTAGCTCCCATCCACCTCTCGGAGGGAGGAAGCAGCTTCCAGGCTGCCGTGGGTGAGAGTCCGGGGAGCGGTCTCCTTCCGTGACAGCCAGGGAGCAGAAGTCCGGGCCAGAAGGCACCCCTTGGCCCAGCGCTTGTGACCTGAAGCTAACGCCACTGCTCCATGTGTGCACTGGAATGCTGGGTGCTCCACACTGATCTGGCAGAAAGAAGCCTGTAAAGACTCCCAGCTGCAGCTCATTCGCCTCTGCACAGGGTGGCAGCATTTTCAACTCTGCTGGAGGGCAAACCTGGGGACTGAGTCCCAGCAGAATTCCGAGGGAGAAATAGGCATGGGCAGAAGGCACCTCTCAACTCAGCTCTTGTTTCGGGAACCTAGATCGGCTCTCCCGTGCGTGCGTGGAGTCCTAACGGCCGTCCACCCATCGCAAAGGGACAAAGCTGTAGAGAACCCTTGCCTCAGCAAAGATCGCCCTTCTTGAGCGTGAGCGTCATCTGTCGTGTGTTTTGGTGAAAGCTTGGGGAAGGGAACGAAAACGTAACTCTGAGTGAGAAGCAGGAGTGTAAAGGAAGGCTGCTGTCGGCTCCCCTCTCCGTTTAGGAGATTGGCACTGCTGTACCCCGTGTGCCTGGATGCCTAGCTACCGGGCTACCAACGCCAAGAATGAATGCTACCGACTTAGCTGCGCTTTAGTGAACTTCGCCGTCCCTGAAGCTGGAGCAATTTTCCAGTGTTCTTGTAGGAGAGGCCGGGAAAGGGTCCCCCACGTGAAATGGAGTGAGAAGCAGGCCGGTGCGCGAGGCGGCTCTCAACACACCTCTTGTTTATGAGGCTGGGACCCTGGCCCCGGGTGTGCCTGCGGGCCTAAGTAGCCAACCACCTAACTCAAAGGAACAACTCCGTAGAGCATCCCTGCTTCGGCTGAAAGAGCCCTCTGCCGGAGGGTGGACGCATTTTGCTGTGCGCGTGAGTGAGCCCACTGCAAGTGAGCCCACCCCCAGGTTCCGGGTGAGGCTCAGGCCCCGGGAGAGAGCAGAACACGACTCCCCACTTGTTTCATGAAGTTAGCGCTGCGGCCCCACTCTCGCATGGAAGTCGAAGAGCCCGCGTTCCAACCGGGAGAAGCAACACTGTAGGGAAACCGTGCTTTAGCGACCCTCGTCCTCCCTGTGAGAGGAAGCAGTTTAGGGTGTACTGTGGGTGAGAGCCTGGGGACGGGTTCCATTACGTAAAAGCGTGGGAGAGACAGGCCGGTGCAGAAGGCAGCTCTCAACTCACACCATGGTTACGGGTCTAGTACCGATGCCCCCGGTGGAGGTGCGTGGAGCCTCAAAGACAACCCCCTAACTCGAAGGAAGAACTCGGGAGAGAATCCGTGCTTCAGCTAAACCAGCAGCTCCCGAGGGTAGAAGCATGGCGTGGTGTGCGTGCAGGAGAGCACTGCAAGGGAGCCCAAAGCCTTTTGCGAGGGAGACGCAGGCCCCGGCAGAAGGCAGAACACGACTAGCCGTGTGGTTGATCTAGCCAGCCCTGCGGCCCTACTTGGGCATGGAAGCCTAAAGGCGGGCGTTCCAACTCGGAGAAACAACAGTGTGCAGAAACCGTGCTTTAAGCTACCGTCGACCTCTCTGCGGGAGGAAGCGGTTTAGGGTGGAGCGTGGGTGAGAGAGAGCCTGGGGACGGGCTCCATACAGAGAATCGGGGGAGAGACAGGCCGGTGCCGAAGGCAGCTGTCAACTCACCTCGTGTGGACGAGGCCATTCCCGTTGCCCCGTGTGTGCGTGCAGGCCTAAAGGCAGCCCCCTAACTGGGAGCCACAGCTCTGGTGAGAACCCGCGCCTCAGCTCCAATAGCCGTTGCTGAGGTGGGCAGCCGTTTGCTGTGGGAATGCGGAGAGCACGGCAAGTGAGGCCGAGAGCCTTTTCGAAGTGAGACTCGGGCCCTGGGCGGCAGGAGGCAGAACACGACTCCTCACGTGTTTCATGAAACGAGCACTGCGGGCCCACTTTCCATGGGAGTCTAATGGCTAGCAGTCTTCCTCGAAAACCCATACGATAGAGGAGCCGTGCTTTAGCTCCCATCCACCTCTCGGAGGGAGGAAGCAGCTTCCAGGCTGCCGTGGGTGAGAGTCCGGGGAGCGGTCTCCTTCCGTGACAGCCAGGGAGCAGAAGTCCGGGCCAGAAGGCACCCCTTGGCCCAGCGCTTGTGACCTGAAGCTAACGCCACTGCTCCATGTGTGCACTGGAATGCTGGGTGCTCCACACTGATCTGGCAGAAAGAAGCCTGTAAAGATTCCCAGCTGCAGCTCATTCGCCTCTGCACAGGGTGGCAGCATTTTCAACTCTGCTGGAGGGCAAGCCTGGGGACTGAGTCCCAGCAGAATTCCGAGGGAGAAATAGGCATGGGCAGAAGGCACCTCTCGACTCAGCTCTTGTTTCGGGAACCTAGATCGGCTCTCCCGTGCGTGCGTGGAGTCCTAACGGCCGTCCACCCATCGCAAAGGGACAAAGCTGTAGAGAACCCTTGCCTCAGCAAAGATCGCCCTTCTTGAGCGTGAGCGTCATCTGTCGTGTGTTTTGGTGAAAGCTTGGGGAAGGGAACGAAAACGTAACTCTGAGTGAGAAGCAGGAGTGTAAAGGAAGGCTGCTGTCGGCTCCCCTCTCCGTTTAGGAGATTGGCACTGCTGTACCCCGTGTGCCTGGATGCCTAGCTACCGGGCTACCAACGCCAAGAATGAATGCGACCGACTTAGCTGCGCTTTAGTGAACTTCGCCGTCCCTGAAGCTGGAGCAATTTTCCAGTGTTCTTGTAGGAGAGGCCGGGAAAGGGTCCCCCACGTGAAATGGAGTGAGAAGCAGGCCGGTGCGCGAGGCGGCTCTCAACACACCTCTTGTTTATGAGGCTGGGACCCTGGCCCCGGGTGTGCCTGCGGGCCTAAGTAGCCAACCACCTAACTCAAAGGAACAACTCCGTAGAGCATCCCTGCTTCGGCTGAAAGAGCCCTCTGCCGGAGGGTGGACGCATTTTGCTGTGCGCGTGTGTGAGCCCACTGCAAGTGAGCCCACCCCCAGGTTCCGGGTGAGGCTCAGGCCCCGGGAGAGAGCAGAACACGACTCCCCACTTGTTTCATGAAGTTAGCGCTGCGGCCCCACTCTCGCATGGAAGTAGAAGAGCCCGCGTTCCAACCGGGAGAAGCAACACTGTAGGGAAACCGTGCTTTAGCGACCCTCGTCCTCCCTGTGAGAGGAAGCAGTTTAGGGTGTACTGTGGGTGAGAGCCTGGGGACGGGTTCCATTACGTAAAAGCGTGGGAGAGACAGGCCGGTGCAGAAGGCAGCTCTCAACTCACACCATGGTTACGGGTCTAGTACCGATGCCCCCGGTGGAGGTGCGTGGAGCCTCAAAGACAACCCCCTAACTCGAAGGAAGAACTCGGGAGAGAATCCGTGCTTCAGCTAAACCAGCAGCTCCCGAGGGTAGAAGCATGGCGTGGTGTGCGTGCAGGAGAGCACTGCAAGGGAGCCCAAAGCCTTTTGCGAGGGAGACGCAGGCCCCGGCAGAAGGCAGAACACGACTAGCCGTGTGGTTGATCTAGCCAGCCCTGCGGCCCTACTTGGGCATGGAAGCCTAAAGGCGGGCGTTCCAACTCGGAGAAACAACAGTGTGCAGAAACCGTGCTTTAAGCTACCGTCGACCTCTCTGCGGGAGGAAGCGGTTTAGGGTGGAGCGTGGGTGAGAGAGAGCCTGGGGACGGGCTCCATACAGAGAATCGGGGGAGAGACAGGCCGGTGCCGAAGGCAGCTGTCAACTCACCTCGTGTGGACGAGGCCATTCCCGTTGCCCCGTGTGTGCGTGCAGGCCTAAAGGCAGCCCCCTAACTGGGAGCCACAGCTCTGGTGAGAACCCGCGCCTCAGCTCCAATAGCCGTTGCTGAGGTGGGCAGCCGTTTGCTGTGGGAATGCGGAGAGCACGGCAAGTGAGGCCGAGAGCCTTTTCGAAGTGAGACTCGGGCCCTGGGCGGCAGGAGGCAGAACACGACTCCTCACGTGTTTCATGAAACGAGCACTGCGGGCCCACTTTCCATGGGAGTCTAATGGCTAGCAGTCTTCCTCGAAAACCCATACGATAGAGGAGCCGTGCTTTAGCTCCCATCCACCTCTCGGAGGGAGGAAGCAGCTTCCAGGCTGCCGTGGGTGAGAGTCCGGGGAGCGGTCTCCTTCCGTGACAGCCAGGGAGCAGAAGTCCGGGCCAGAAGGCACCCCTTGGCCCAGCGCTTGTGACCTGAAGCTAACGCCACTGCTCCATGTGTGCACTGGAATGCTGGGTGCTCCACACTGATCTGGCAGAAAGAAGCCTGTAAAGATTCCCAGCTGCAGCTCATTCGCCTCTGCACAGGGTGGCAGCATTTTCAACTCTGCTGGAGGGCAAGCCTGGGGACTGAGTCCCAGCAGAATTCCGAGGGAGAAATAGGCATGGGCAGAAGGCACCTCTCGACTCAGCTCTTGTTTCGGGAACCTAGATCGGCTCTCCCGTGCGTGCGTGGAGTCCTAACGGCCGTCCACCCATCGCAAAGGGACAAAGCTGTAGAGAACCCTTGCCTCAGCAAAGATCGCCCTTCTTGAGCGTGAGCGTCATCTGTCGTGTGTTTTGGTGAAAGCTTGGGGAAGGGAACGAAAACGTAACTCTGAGTGAGAAGCAGGAGTGTAAAGGAAGGCTGCTGTCGGCTCCCCTCTCCGTTTAGGAGATTGGCACTGCTGTACCCCGTGTGCCTGGATGCCTAGCTACCGGGCTACCAACGCCAAGAATCAATGCGACCGACTTAGCTGCGCTTTAGTGAACTTCGCCGTCCCTGAAGCTGGAGCAATTTTCCAGTGTTCTTGTAGGAGAGGCCGGGAAAGGGTCCCCCACGTGAAATGGAGTGAGAAGCAGGCCGGTGCGCGAGGCGGCTCTCAACACACCTCTTGTTTATGAGGCTGGGACCCTGGCCCCGGGTGTGCCTGCGGGCCTAAGTAGCCAACCACCTAACTCAAAGGAACAACTCCGTAGAGCATCCCTGCTTCGGCTGAAAGAGCCCTCTGCCGGAGGGTGGACGCATTTTGCTGTGCGCGTGAGTGAGCCCACTGCAAGTGAGCCCACCCCCAGGTTCCGGGTGAGGCTCAGGCCCCGGGAGAGAGCAGAACACGACTCCCCACTTGTTTCATGAAGTTAGCGCTGCGGCCCCACTCTCGCATGGAAGTCGAAGAGCCCGCGTTCCAACCGGGAGAAGCAACACTGTAGGGAAACCGTGCTTTAGCGACCCTCGTCCTCCCTGTGAGAGGAAGCAGTTTAGGGTGTACTGTGGGTGAGAGCCTGGGGACGGGTTCCATTACGTAAAAGCGTGGGAGAGACAGGCCGGTGCAGAAGGCAGCTCTCAACTCACACCATGGTTACGGGTCTAGTACCGATGCCCCCGGTGGAGGTGCGTGGAGCCTCAAAGACAACCCCCTAACTCGAAGGAAGAACTCGGGAGAGAATCCGTGCTTCAGCTAAACCAGCAGCTCCCGAGGGTAGAAGCATGGCGTGGTGTGCGTGCAGGAGAGCACTGCAAGGGAGCCCAAAGCCTTTTGCGAGGGAGGCGCAGGCCCCGGCAGAAGGCAGAACACGACTAGCCGTGTGGTTGATCTAGCCAGCCCTGCGGCCCTACTTGGGCATGGAAGCCTAAAGGCGGGCGTTCCAACTCGGAGAAACAACAGTGTGCAGAAACCGTGCTTTAAGCTACCGTCGACCTCTCTGCGGGAGGAAGCGGTTTAGGGTGGAGCGTGGGTGAGAGAGAGCCTGGGGACGGGCTCCATACACAGAATCGGGGGAGAGACAGGCCGGTGCCGAAGGCGGCTGTCAACTCACCTCGTGTGGACGAGGCCATTCCCGTTGCCCCGTGTGTGCGTGCAGGCCTAAAGGCAGCCCCCTAACTGGGAGCCACAGCTCTGGTGAGAACCCGCGCCTCAGCTCCAATAGCCGTTGCTGAGGTGGGCAGCCGTTTGCTGTGGGAATGCGGAGAGCACGGCAAGTGAGGCCGAGAGCCTTTTCGAAGTGAGACTCGGGCCCTGGGCGGCAGGAGGCAGAACACGACTCCTCACGTGTTTCATGAAACGAGCACTGCGGGCCCACTTTCCATGGGAGTCTAATGGCTAGCAGTCTTCCTCGAAAACCCATACGATAGAGGAGCCGTGCTTTAGCTCCCATCCACCTCTCGGAGGGAGGAAGCAGCTTCCAGGCTGCCGTGGGTGAGAGTCCGGGGAGCGGTCTCCTTCCGTGACAGCCAGGGAGCAGAAGTCCGGGCCAGAAGGCACCCCTTGGCCCAGCGCTTGTGACCTGAAGCTAACGCCACTGCGCCATGTGTGCAGTGGAATGCTGGGTGCTCCACACTGATCTGGCAGAAAGAAGCCTGTAAAGAATCCCAGCTGCAGCTCATTCGCCTCTGCACAGGGTGGCAGCATTTTCAACTCTGCTGGAGGGCAAGCCTGGGGACTGAGTCCCAGCAGAATTCCGAGGGAGAAATAGGCATGGGCAGAAGGCACCTCTCGACTCAGCTCTTGTTTCGGGAACCTAGATCGGCTCTCCCGTGCGTGCGTGGAGTCCTAACGGCCGTCCACCCATCGCAAAGGGACAAAGCTGTAGAGAACCCTTGCCTCAGCAAAGATCGCCCTTCTTGAGCGTGAGCGTCATCTGTCGTGTGTTTTGGTGAAAGCTTGGGGAAGGGAACGAAAACGTAACTCTGAGTGAGAAGCAGGAGTGTAAAGGAAGGCTGCTGTCGGCTCCCCTCTCCGTTTAGGAGATTGGCACTGCTGTACCCCGTGTGCCTGGATGCCTAGCTACCGGGCTACCAACGCCAAGAATGAATGCTACCGACTTAGCTGCGCTTTAGTGAACTTCGCCGTCCCTGAAGCTGGAGCAATTTTCCAGTGTTCTTGTAGGAGAGGCCGGGAAAGGGTCCCCCACGTGAAATGGAGTGAGAAGCAGGCCGGTGCGCGAGGCGGCTCTCAACACACCTCTTGTTTATGAGGCTGGGACCCTGGCCCCGGGTGTGCCTGCGGGCCTAAGTAGCCAACCACCTAACTCAAAGGAACAACTCCGTAGAGCATCCCTGCTTCGGCTGAAAGAGCCCTCTGCCGGAGGGTGGACGCATTTTGCTGTGCGCGTGAGTGAGCCCACTGCAAGTGAGCCCACCCCCAGGTTCCGGGTGAGGCTCAGGCCCCGGGAGAGAGCAGAACACGACTCCCCACTTGTTTCATGAAGTTAGCGCTGCGGCCCCACTCTCGCATGGAAGTCGAAGAGCCCGCGTTCCAACCGGGAGAAGCAACACTGTAGGGAAACCGTGCTTTAGCGACCCTCGTCCTCCCTGTGAGAGGAAGCAGTTTAGGGTGTACTGTGGGTGAGAGCCTGGGGACGGGTTCCATTACGTAAAAGCGTGGGAGAGACAGGCCGGTGCAGAAGGCAGCTCTCAACTCACACCATGGTTACGGGTCTAGTACCGATGCCCCCGGTGGAGGTGCGTGGAGCCTCAAAGACAACCCCCTAACTCGAAGGAAGAACTCGGGAGAGAATCCGTGCTTCAGCTAAACCAGCAGCTCCCGAGGGTAGAAGCATGGCGTGGTGTGCGTGCAGGAGAGCACTGCAAGGGAGCCCAAAGCCTTTTGCGAGGGAGGCGCAGGCCCCGGCAGAAGGCAGAACACGACTAGCCGTGTGGTTGATCTAGCCAGCCCTGCGGCCCTACTTGGGCATGGAAGCCTAAAGGCGGGCGTTCCAACTCGGAGAAACAACAGTGTGCAGAAACCGTGCTTTAAGCTACCGTCGACCTCTCTGCGGGAGGAAGCGGTTTAGGGTGGAGCGTGGGTGAGAGAGAGCCTGGGGACGGGCTCCATACAGAGAATCGGGGGAGAGACAGGCCGGTGCCGAAGGCGGCTGTCAACTCACCTCGTGTGGACGAGGCCATTCCCGTTGCCCCGTGTGTGCGTGCAGGCCTAAAGGCAGCCCCCTAACTGGGAGCCACAGCTCTGGTGAGAACCCGCGCCTCAGCTCCAATAGCCGTTGCTGAGGTGGGCAGCCGTTTGCTGTGGGAATGCGGAGAGCACGGCAAGTGAGGCCGAGAGCCTTTTCGAAGTGAGACTCGGGCCCTGGGCGGCAGGAGGCAGAACACGACTCCTCACGTGTTTCATGAAACGAGCACTGCGGGCCCACTTTCCATGGGAGTCTAATGGCTAGCAGTCTTCCTCGAAAACCCATACGATAGAGGAGCCGTGCTTTAGCTCCCATCCACCTCTCGGAGGGAGGAAGCAGCTTCCAGGCTACCGTGGGTGAGAGTCCGGGGAGCGGTCTCCTTCCGTGACAGCCAGGGAGCAGAAGTCCGGGCCAGAAGGCACCCCTTGGCCCAGCGCTTGTGACCTGAAGCTAACGCCACTGCTCCATGTGTGCACTGGAATGCTGGGTGCTCCACACTGATCTGGCAGAAAGAAGCCTGTAAAGACTCCCAGCTGCAGCTCATTCGCCTCTGCACAGGGTGGCAGCATTTTCAACTCTGCTGGAGGGCAAACCTGGGGACTGAGTCCCAGCAGAATTCCGAGGGAGAAATAGGCATGGGCAGAAGGCACCTCTCGACTCAGCTCTTGTTTCGGGAACCTAGATCGGCTCTCCCGTGCGTGCGTGGAGTCCTAACGGCCGTCCACCCATCGCAAAGGGACAAAGCTGTAGAGAACCCTTGCCTCAGCAAAGATCGCCCTTCTTGAGCGTGAGCGTCATCTGTCGTGTGTTTTGGTGAAAGCTTGGGGAAGGGAACGAAAACGTAACTCTGAGTGAGAAGCAGGAGTGTAAAGGAAGGCTGCTGTCGGCTCCCCTCTCCGTTTAGGAGATTGGCACTGCTGTACCCCGTGTGCCTGGATGCCTAGCTACCGGGCTACCAACGCCAAGAATGAATGCTACGGACTTAGCTGCGCTTTAGTGAACTTCGCCGTCCCTGAAGCTGGAGCAATTTTCCAGTGTTCTTGTAGGAGAGGCCGGGAAAGGGTCCCCCACGTGAAATGGAGTGAGAAGCAGGCCGGTGCGCGAGGCGGCTCTCAACACACCTCTTGTTTATGAGGCTGGGACCCTGGCCCCGGGTGTGCCTGCGGGCCTAAGTAGCCAACCACCTAACTCAAAGGAACAACTCCGTAGAGCATCCCTGCTTCGGCTGAAAGAGCCCTCTGCCGGAGGGTGGACGCATTTTGCTGTGCGCGTGAGTGAGCCCACTGCAAGTGAGCCCACCCCCAGGTTCCGGGTGAGGCTCAGGCCCCGGGAGAGAGCAGAACACGACTCCCCACTTGTTTCATGAAGTTAGCGCTGCGGCCCCACTCTCGCATGGAAGTCGAAGAGCCCGCGTTCCAACCGGGAGAAGCAACACTGTAGGGAAACCGTGCTTTAGCGACCCTCGTCCTCCCTGTGAGAGGAAGCAGTTTAGGGTGTACTGTGGGTGAGAGCCTGGGGACGGGTTCCATTACGTAAAAGCGTGGGAGAGACAGGCCGGTGCAGAAGGCAGCTCTCAACTCACACCATGGTTACGGGTCTAGTACCGATGCCCCCGGTGGAGGTGCGTGGAGCCTCAAAGACAACCCCCTAACTCGAAGGAAGAACTCGGGAGAGAATCCGTGCTTCAGCTAAACCAGCAGCTCCCGAGGGTAGAAGCATGGCGTGGTGTGCGTGCAGGAGAGCACTGCAAGGGAGCCCAAAGCCTTTTGCGAGGGAGGCGCAGGCCCCGGCAGAAGGCAGAACACGACTAGCCGTGTGGTTGATCTAGCCAGCCCTGCGGCCCTACTTGGGCATGGAAGCCTAAAGGCGGGCGTTCCAACTCGGAGAAACAACAGTGTGCAGAAACCGTGCTTTAAGCTACCGTCGACCTCTCTGCGGGAGGAAGCGGTTTAGGGTGGAGCGTGGGTGAGAGAGAGCCTGGGGACGGGCTCCATACAGAGAATCGGGGGAGAGACAGGCCGGTGCCGAAGGCGGCTGTCAACTCACCTCGTGTGGACGAGGCCATTCCCGTTGCCCCGTGTGTGCGTGCAGGCCTAAAGGCAGCCCCCTAACTGGGAGCCACAGCTCTGGTGAGAACCCGCGCCTCAGCTCCAATAGCCGTTGCTGAGGTGGGCAGCCGTTTGCTGTGGGAATGCGGAGAGCACGGCAAGTGAGGCCGAGAGCCTTTTCGAAGTGAGACTCGGGCCCTGGGCGGCAGGAGGCAGAACACGACTCCTCACGTGTTTCATGAAACGAGCACTGCGGGCCCACTTTCCATGGGAGTCTAATGGCTAGCAGTCTTCCTCGAAAACCCATACGATAGAGGAGCCGTGCTTTAGCTCCCATCCACCTCTCGGAGGGAGGAAGCAGCTTCCAGGCTACCGTGGGTGAGAGTCCGGGGAGCGGTCTCCTTCCGTGACAGCCAGGGAGCAGAAGTCCGGGCCAGAAGGCACCCCTTGGCCCAGCGCTTGTGACCTGAAGCTAACGCCACTGCTCCATGTGTGCACTGGAATGCTGGGTGCTCCACACTGATCTGGCAGAAAGAAGCCTGTAAAGACTCCCAGCTGCAGCTCATTCGCCTCTGCACAGGGTGGCAGCATTTTCAACTCTGCTGGAGGGCAAACCTGGGGACTGAGTCCCAGCAGAATTCCGAGGGAGAAATAGGCATGGGCAGAAGGCACCTCTCGACTCAGCTCTTGTTTCGGGAACCTAGATCGGCTCTCCCGTGCGTGCGTGGAGTCCTAACGGCCGTCCACCCATCGCAAAGGGACAAAGCTGTAGAGAACCCTTGCCTCAGCAAAGATCGCCCTTCTTGAGCGTGAGCGTCATCTGTCGTGTGTTTTGGTGAAAGCTTGGGGAAGGGAACGAAAACGTAACTCTGAGTGAGAAGCAGGAGTGTAAAGGAAGGCTGCTGTCGGCTCCCCTCTCCGTTTAGGAGATTGGCACTGCTGTACCCCGTGTGCCTGGATGCCTAGCTACCGGGCTACCAACGCCAAGAATGAATGCTACCGACTTAGCTGCGCTTTAGTGAACTTCGCCGTCCCTGAAGCTGGAGCAATTTTCCAGTGTTCTTGTAGGAGAGGCCGGGAAAGGGTCCCCCACGTGAAATGGAGTGAGAAGCAGGCCGGTGCGCGAGGCGGCTCTCAACACACCTCTTGTTTATGAGGCTGGGACCCTGGCCCCGGGTGTGCCTGCGGGCCTAAGTAGCCAACCACCTAACTCAAAGGAACAACTCCGTAGAGCATCCCTGCTTCGGCTGAAAGAGCCCTCTGCCGGAGGGTGGACGCATTTTGCTGTGCGCGTGAGTGAGCCCACTGCAAGTGAGCCCACCCCCAGGTTCCGGGTGAGGCTCAGGCCCCGGGAGAGAGCAGAACACGACTCCCCACTTGTTTCATGAAGTTAGCGCTGCGGCCCCACTCTCGCATGGAAGTCGAAGAGCCCGCGTTCCAACCGGGAGAAGCAACACTGTAGGGAAACCGTGCTTTAGCGACCCTCGTCCTCCCTGTGAGAGGAAGCAGTTTAGGGTGTACTGTGGGTGAGAGCCTGGGGACGGGTTCCATTACGTAAAAGCGTGGGAGAGACAGGCCGGTGCAGAAGGCAGCTCTCAACTCACACCATGGTTACGGGTCTAGTACCGATGCCCCCGGTGGAGGTGCGTGGAGCCTCAAAGACAACCCCCTAACTCGAAGGAAGAACTCGGGAGAGAATCCGTGCTTCAGCTAAACCAGCAGCTCCCGAGGGTAGAAGCATGGCGTGGTGTGCGTGCAGGAGAGCACTGCAAGGGAGCCCAAAGCCTTTTGCGAGGGAGGCGCAGGCCCCGGCAGAAGGCAGAACACGACTAGCCGTGTGGTTGATCTAGCCAGCCCTGCGGCCCTACTTGGGCATGGAAGCCTAAAGGCGGGCGTTCCAACTCGGAGAAACAACAGTGTGCAGAAACCGTGCTTTAAGCTACCGTCGACCTCTCTGCGGGAGGAAGCGGTTTAGGGTGGAGCGTGGGTGATAGAGAGCCTGGGGACGGGCTCCATACAGAGAATCGGGGGAGAGACAGGCCGGTGCCGAAGGCGGCTGTCAACTCACCTCGTGTGGACGAGGCCATTCCCGTTGCCCCGTGTGTGCGTGCAGGCCTAAAGGCAGCCCCCTAACTGGGAGCCACAGCTCTGGTGAGAACCCGCGCCTCAGCTCCAATAGCCGTTGCTGAGGTGGGCAGCCGTTTGCTGTGGGAATGCGGAGAGCACGGCAAGTGAGGCCGAGAGCCTTTTCGAAGTGAGACTCGGGCCCTGGGCGGCAGGAGGCAGAACACGACTCCTCACGTGTTTCATGAAACGAGCACTGCGGGCCCACTTTCCATGGGAGTCTAATGGCTAGCAGTCTTCCTCGAAAACCCATACGATAGAGGAGCCGTGCTTTAGCTCCCATCCACCTCTCGGAGGGAGGAAGCAGCTTCCAGGCTACCGTGGGTGAGAGTCCGGGGAGCGGTCTCCTTCCGTGACAGCCAGGGAGCAGAAGTCCGGGCCAGAAGGCACCCCTTGGCCCAGCGCTTGTGACCTGAAGCTAACGCCACTGCTCCATGTGTGCACTGGAATGCTGGGTGCTCCACACTGATCTGGCAGAAAGAAGCCTGTAAAGACTCCCAGCTGCAGCTCATTCGCCTCTGCACAGGGTGGCAGCATTTTCAACTCTGCTGGAGGGCAAACCTGGGGACTGAGTCCCAGCAGAATTCCGAGGGAGAAATAGGCATGGGCAGAAGGCACCTCTCGACTCAGCTCTTGTTTCGGGAACCTAGATCGGCTCTCCCGTGCGTGCGTGGAGTCCTAACGGCCGTCCACCCATCGCAAAGGGACAAAGCTGTAGAGAACCCTTGCCTCAGCAAAGATCGCCCTTCTTGAGCGTGAGCGTCATCTGTCGTGTGTTTTGGTGAAAGCTTGGGGAAGGGAACGAAAACGTAACTCTGAGTGAGAAGCAGGAGTGTAAAGGAAGGCTGCTGTCGGCTCCCCTCTCCGTTTAGGAGATTGGCACTGCTGTACCCCGTGTGCCTGGATGCCTAGCTACCGGGCTACCAACGCCAAGAATGAATGCGACCGACTTAGCTGCGCTTTAGTGAACTTCGCCGTCCCTGAAGCTGGAGCAATTTTCCAGTGTTCTTGTAGGAGAGGCCGGGAAAGGGTGCCCCACGTGAAATGGAGTGAGAAGCAGGCCGGTGCGCGAGGCGGCTCTCAACACACCTCTTGTTTATGAGGCTGGGACCCTGGCCCCGGGTGTGCCTGCGGGCCTAAGTAGCCAACCACCTAACTCAAAGGAACAACTCCGTAGAGCATCCCTGCTTCGGCTGAAAGAGCCCTCTGCCGGAGGGTGGACGCATTTTGCTGTGCGCGTGAGTGAGCCCACTGCAAGTGAGCCCACCCCCAGGTTCCGGGTGAGGCTCAGGCCCCGGGAGAGAGCAGAACACGACTCCCCACTTGTTTCATGAAGTTAGCGCTGCGGCCCCACTCTCGCATGGAAGTCGAAGAGCCCGCGTTCCAACCGGGAGAAGCAACACTGTAGGGAAACCGTGCTTTAGCGACCCTCGTCCTCCCTGTGAGAGGAAGCAGTTTAGGGTGTACTGTGGGTGAGAGCCTGGGGACGGGTTCCATTACGTAAAAGCGTGGGAGAGACAGGCCGGTGCAGAAGGCAGCTCTCAACTCACACCATGGTTACGGGTCTAGTACCGATGCCCCCGGTGGAGGTGCGTGGAGCCTCAAAGACAACCCCCTAACTCGAAGGAAGAACTCGGGAGAGAATCCGTGCTTCAGCTAAACCAGCAGCTCCCGAGGGTAGAAGCATGGCGTGGTGTGCGTGCAGGAGAGCACTGCAAGGGAGCCCAAAGCCTTTTGCGAGGGAGACGCAGGCCCCGGCAGAAGGCAGAACACGACTAGCCGTGTGGTTGATCTAGCCAGCCCTGCGGCCCTACTTGGGCATGGAAGCCTAAAGGCGGGCGTTCCAACTCGGAGAAACAACAGTGTGCAGAAACCGTGCTTTAAGCTACCGTCGACCTCTCTGCGGGAGGAAGCGGTTTAGGGTGGAGCGTGGGTGAGAGAGAGCCTGGGGACGGGCTCCATACAGAGAATCGGGGGAGAGACAGGCCGGTGCCGAAGGCGGCTGTCAACTCACCTCGTGTGGACGAGGCCATTCCCGTTGCCCCGTGTGTGCGTGCAGGCCTAAAGGCAGCCCCCTAACTGGGAGCCACAGCTCTGGTGAGAACCCGCGCCTCAGCTCCAATAGCCGTTGCTGAGGTGGGCAGCCGTTTGCTGTGGGAATGCGGAGAGCACGGCAAGTGAGGCCGAGAGCCTTTTCGAAGTGAGACTCGGGCCCTGGGCGGCAGGAGGCAGAACACGACTCCTCACGTGTTTCATGAAACGAGCACTGCGGGCCCACTTTCCATGGGAGTCTAATGGCTAGCAGTCTTCCTCGAAAACCCATACGATAGAGGAGCCGTGCTTTAGCTCCCATCCACCTCTCGGAGGGAGGAAGCAGCTTCCAGGCTGCCGTGGGTGAGAGTCCGGGGAGCGGTCTCCTTCCGTGACAGCCAGGGAGCAGAAGTCCGGGCCAGAAGGCACCCCTTGGCCCAGCGCTTGTGACCTGAAGCTAACGCCACTGCTCCATGTGTGCACTGGAATGCTGGGTGCTCCACACTGATCTGGCAGAAAGAAGCCTGTAAAGATTCCCAGCTGCAGCTCATTCGCCTCTGCACAGGGTGGCAGCATTTTCAACTCTGCTGGAGGGCAAGCCTGGGGACTGAGTCCCAGCAGAATTCCGAGGGAGAAATAGGCATGGGCAGAAGGCACCTCTCGACTCAGCTCTTGTTTCG
>NW_026991999.1:0-41475 GCF_029215605.1 Mirounga angustirostris | reverse complement strand
GCAGGCTTGAAGGCAACCCCCTAACTCGAAGGAACAACTCTGCTGAGAACCCGTGCTTCAGCCGAAAGAGCCGTTCCTGAGGGTGCAAGCATTTTGCTGTGGCAATGCGTGAGAGCACTGCAAGGGAGTCCGGAGGCCTTTTCCGAGTGAGACTCAGGCCCTGGCCGAAGGCAGCACACGGCTCCCCACTTGTTTCAGGAAGCTAGCTCTGCGGCCTCACTTTCGCACGGAAGCCTAATCGCTAGCGTTCGAACTCGAAGAGACAACACGGTAGAGAAACCGTGCTTTAGCTGCCATCCACCTCTCTGAGGGAGGAAGCAGTTTCCAGGCTACCGTGGGGGAGAGCCTGGGGAACGGGTTCCTCACGTGAAACCGAGGGAGAGGAAGTCCGGGCCGGAAGGCACCTCTCGACTCAGCTCTTGTTACCTGAAGCTCACCCTTACTGCCCCATGCGTGCCTAGGAATGCTAAGGGCTCCACGCTGATTTGGCAGAAAGAAGCCGGTAAAGAAGCCCGGCTTCAGCTCATTCAATGCCTCTCCACAGGGTGGCAGCCTTTTCAACTCTGCTTCAGGGCAAGCGTGGGGAGTGAGTCCCAGCAGAATTCCGAGGGAGAAAGAAGCATGGGCAGAAGGCACCCCTCGACTCAACTCTTGTTTCGGGAACCTAGGTCGGCTCTCCCGCGTGTGCGGGGGGTCCTAAGGGCCGTCCACCCGACGCAAAGGAGCCACACTGGAGAGAACCCGTGCCTCGGCACAGATCGCCCTTCCTGAGCGTGCACTTCATCTCGTGTGTGTTTCTGTGAACGCATGAGAAATGGAACCCAAACGGAACCCGGAGTGAGAAGCAGGCCTGTAAGGAAGGCTGCTGTCGACTCCGCTGTTGTTTTAGGAGATCCGCCCTGCCCTGCCCTGGGTGCCTGGATGCCTGGTTACCGGGCTACTAACACCAGGAATCAATGCTAGAGAGTTCCTGCGCTTTAGTTAACATTGCCGTTCCTGAAGCCAGAGGAATTTCACAGTGCTCGTGCAGGAGAGACGGGGGAAAGGGTCCCGTCCGTGAAATGGAGCGAGAAACAGGCCGCTGCGGAAGGCCGCTCTCAACTCACCTCTTGTGGAGGAGGCCGGTCCCCTTGCCCCGGGTGTGCCTGCAGGCCTACAGCCAAGCCCCTCAGTCGAAGGAACAAGTGTGTAGAGAATTCCTGCTTCAGCGAAAAGAGGCCTTCCCGAGGCTGGAAGCATGTTGCTGTGTGCATGCGTGAGAGAACGGCAAGGGAGTCCCCAACCATTTTCCGCGGGAGACTCAGGCCCCGGAAGAAGGCCGAGCACGACTCCTCACTGGTGTCATGGTCTGTGGGGGGAAGCAGTTTACTCTGCACTGTGGGTGAGAGCCTGGGGACGGGTTCCATACGTAAACTCGATGGAGAAACAGGCCGGTGCAGAAGGCAGCTGTCAGCTCCCTCCTGGGTTACGGGGCTGGTACCGTTGCCCCGTGTGTGCCTGCAGGCCTAAAGCCAAGCACCTAAGTCGAAGGAACAAGTGCGGAGAGAATTCCTGCTTCAGCGGAAATAGGCCTTCCTGAGGCTGGAAGCGTGTTGCTGTGTGCATGCGTGAGCGCACTGCAACGGAGTCCCAAACCATTTTCCGTGGGAGCCTCAGGCCGCTGCAGAAGGCAGCACACGACTCCCCACGTGTTTCAGGAAGCTAGCCCTGCGGCCCCACTTGTGCACGGAAGTCTAATCGCTTGCGTTCTACCTCGAAGAAACAACAGTGTACAGAAGCCGTGCTTTGGCTACCGTCGACCCCTCTGTGGGAGGAAGCAGTTTATGCTGCAGTGTGGGTGAGGTCCTGGGGGGGGGGGGGGGCGGGTTCCATAGGTAAAATCGAGGCAGAACCAGGCCGGCGCAGAAGGCAGCTGTCGACTCACTCCTTGTTTACGAGGCTGGTACCGTTGCCCCGTACGTGTGCCTGCAGGCCTAAAGCCAAGCCCCTGAGTCGAAGGAACAAGTGTGTGGAGAATTCCTGCTTCAGCGAAAAGAGGCCTTCCCGAGGCTGGAAGCATGTTGCTGTGTGCATGCGTGAGAGAACGGCAAGGGAGTCCCCAACCATTTTCCGCGGGAGACTCAGGCCCCGGAAGAAGGCCGAGCACGACTCCCCACTGGTGTCGTGGTCTGTGGGAGGAAGCAGTTCACTCTGCACTGTGGGTGAGAGCCTGCGGACGGGTTCCATTCGTAAACTCGATGGAGAAACAGGCCGGTGCCGAAGGCAGCTGTCAGCTCACTCCTTGTTTACGAGGCTGGTACCGTTGCCCCGTGTGTGCCTGCAGGCCTGAAGCCAAGCACCTAAGTGGAGGGAACAAGTCTGCAGAGAATTCCTGCTTCAGCGAAAAGAGGCCTTCCTGAGGCTGGAAGCATGTTGCTGTGTGCATGCGTGAGAGAACTGCAAGGGAGTCCCAAAACATTTTCCGTGGGAGACTCAGGCCCCGGAAGAAAGCAGAGCACGACTCCCCACTTGTGTCATGGTCTGTGGGAGGAAGCAGTTTACCGTGTACTGTAGCTGAGAGCCTGGGGAACGGGTTCCACCCGTAAAATCGAGGGAGCACCAAGGCCGGCGCGGAAGGCAGCTCTCAGCTCACCTCTTGTTTACGCGCCTACTCCCGTTGCCCCGTGTGTGCGTGCAGGCTTGAAGGCAACCCCCTAACTCGAAGGAACAACTCTGCTGAGAACCCGTGCTTCAGCCGAAAGAGCCGTTCCTGAGGGTGCAAGCATTTTGCTGTGGCAATGCGTGAGAGCACTGCAAGGGAGTCCGGAGGCCTTTTCCGAGTGAGACTCAGGCCCTGGCCGAAGGCAGCACACGGCTCCCCACTTGTTTCAGGAAGCTAGCTCTGCGGCCTCACTTTCGCACGGAAGCCTAATCGCTAGCGTTCGAACTCGAAGAGACAACACGGTAGAGAAACCGTGCTTTAGCTGCCATCCACCTCTCTGAGGGAGGAAGCAGTTTCCAGGCTACCGTGGGGGAGAGCCTGGGGAACGGGTTCCTCACGTGAAACCGAGGGAGAGGAAGTCCGGGCCGGAAGGCACCTCTCGACTCAGCTCTTGTTACCTGAAGCTCACCCTTACTGCCCCATGCGTGCCTAGGAATGCTAAGGGCTCCACGCTGATTTGGCAGAAAGAAGCCGGTAAAGAAGCCCGGCTTCAGCTCATTCAATGCCTCTCCACAGGGTGGCAGCCTTTTCAACTCTGCTTCAGGGCAAGCGTGGGGAGTGAGTCCCAGCAGAATTCCGAGGGAGAAAGAAGCATGGGCAGAAGGCACCCCTCGACTCAACTCTTGTTTCGGGAACCTAGGTCGGCTCTCCCGCGTGTGCGGGGGGTCCTAAGGGCCGTCCACCCGACGCAAAGGAGCCACACTGGAGAGAACCCGTGCCTCGGCACAGATCGCCCTTCCTGAGCGTGCACTTCATCTCGTGTGTGTTTCTGTGAACGCATGAGAAATGGAACCCAAACGGAACCCGGAGTGAGAAGCAGGCCTGTAAGGAAGGCTGCTGTCGACTCCGCTGTTGTTTTAGGAGATCCGCCCTGCCCTGCCCTGGGTGCCTGGATGCCTGGTTACCGGGCTACTAACACCAGGAATCAATGCTAGAGAGTTCCTGCGCTTTAGTTAACATTGCCGTTCCTGAAGCCAGAGGAATTTCACAGTGCTCGTGCAGGAGAGACGGGGGAAAGGGTCCCGTCCGTGAAATGGAGCGAGAAACAGGCCGCTGCGGAAGGCCGCTCTCAACTCACCTCTTGTGGAGGAGGCCGGTCCCCTTGCCCCGGGTGTGCCTGCAGGCCTACAGCCAAGCCCCTCAGTCGAAGGAACAAGTGTGTAGAGAATTCCTGCTTCAGCGAAAAGAGGCCTTCCCGAGGCTGGAAGCATGTTGCTGTGTGCATGCGTGAGAGAACGGCAAGGGAGTCCCCAACCATTTTCCGCGGGAGACTCAGGCCCCGGAAGAAGGCCGAGCACGACTCCTCACTGGTGTCATGGTCTGTGGGGGGAAGCAGTTTACTCTGCACTGTGGGTGAGAGCCTGGGGACGGGTTCCATACGTAAACTCGATGGAGAAACAGGCCGGTGCAGAAGGCAGCTGTCAGCTCCCTCCTGGGTTACGGGGCTGGTACCGTTGCCCCGTGTGTGCCTGCAGGCCTAAAGCCAAGCACCTAAGTCGAAGGAACAAGTGCGGAGAGAATTCCTGCTTCAGCGGAAATAGGCCTTCCTGAGGCTGGAAGCGTGTTGCTGTGTGCATGCGTGAGCGCACTGCAACGGAGTCCCAAACCATTTTCCGTGGGAGCCTCAGGCCGCTGCAGAAGGCAGCACACGACTCCCCACGTGTTTCAGGAAGCTAACCCTGCGGCCCCACTTGTGCACGGAAGTCTAATCGCTTGCGTTCTACCTCGAAGAAACAACAGTGTACAGAAGCCGTGCTTTGGCTACCGTCGACCCCTCTGTGGGAGGAAGCAGTTTATGCTGCAGTGTGGGTGAGGTCCTGGGGGGGGGGGGGGGCGGGTTCCATAGGTAAAATCGAGGCAGAACCAGGCCGGCGCAGAAGGCAGCTGTCGACTCACTCCTTGTTTACGAGGCTGGTACCGTTGCCCCGTACGTGTGCCTGCAGGCCTAAAGCCAAGCCCCTGAGTCGAAGGAACAAGTGTGTGGAGAATTCCTGCTTCAGCGAAAAGAGGCCTTCCCGAGGCTGGAAGCATGTTGCTGTGTGCATGCGTGAGAGAACGGCAAGGGAGTCCCCAACCATTTTCCGCGGGAGACTCAGGCCCCGGAAGAAGGCCGAGCACGACTCCCCACTGGTGTCGTGGTCTGTGGGAGGAAGCAGTTCACTCTGCACTGTGGGTGAGAGCCTGCGGACGGGTTCCATTCGTAAACTCGATGGAGAAACAGGCCGGTGCCGAAGGCAGCTGTCAGCTCACTCCTTGTTTACGAGGCTGGTACCGTTGCCCCGTGTGTGCCTGCAGGCCTGAAGCCAAGCACCTAAGTGGAGGGAACAAGTCTGCAGAGAATTCCTGCTTCAGCGAAAAGAGGCCTTCCTGAGGCTGGAAGCATGTTGCTGTGTGCATGCGTGAGAGAACTGCAAGGGAGTCCCAAAACATTTTCCGTGGGAGACTCAGGCCCCGGAAGAAAGCAGAGCACGACTCCCCACTTGTGTCATGGTCTGTGGGAGGAAGCAGTTTACCGTGTACTGTAGCTGAGAGCCTGGGGAACGGGTTCCACCCGTAAAATCGAGGGAGCACCAAGGCCGGCGCGGAAGGCAGCTCTCAGCTCACCTCTTGTTTACGCGCCTACTCCCGTTGCCCCGTGTGTGCGTGCAGGCTTGAAGGCAACCCCCTAACTCGAAGGAACAACTCTGCTGAGAACCCGTGCTTCAGCCGAAAGAGCCGTTCCTGAGGGTGCAAGCATTTTGCTGTGGCAATGCGTGAGAGCACTGCAAGGGAGTCCGGAGGCCTTTTCCGAGTGAGACTCAGGCCCTGGCCGAAGGCAGCACACGGCTCCCCACTTGTTTCAGGAAGCTAGCTCTGCGGCCTCACTTTCGCACGGAAGCCTAATCGCTAGCGTTCGAACTCGAAGAGACAACACGGTAGAGAAACCGTGCTTTAGCTGCCATCCACCTCTCTGAGGGAGGAAGCAGTTTCCAGGCTACCGTGGGGGAGAGCCTGGGGAACGGGTTCCTCACGTGAAACCGAGGGAGAGGAAGTCCGGGCCGGAAGGCACCTCTCGACTCAGCTCTTGTTACCTGAAGCTCACCCTTACTGCCCCATGCGTGCCTAGGAATGCTAAGGGCTCCACGCTGATTTGGCAGAAAGAAGCCGGTAAAGAAGCCCGGCTTCAGCTCATTCAATGCCTCTCCACAGGGTGGCAGCCTTTTCAACTCTGCTTCAGGGCAAGCGTGGGGAGTGAGTCCCAGCAGAATTCCGAGGGAGAAAGAAGCATGGGCAGAAGGCACCCCTCGACTCAACTCTTGTTTCGGGAACCTAGGTCGGCTCTCCCGCGTGTGCGGGGGGTCCTAAGGGCCGTCCACCCGACGCAAAGGAGCCACACTGGAGAGAACCCGTGCCTCGGCACAGATCGCCCTTCCTGAGCGTGCACTTCATCTCGTGTGTGTTTCTGTGAACGCATGAGAAATGGAACCCAAACGGAACCCGGAGTGAGAAGCAGGCCTGTAAGGAAGGCTGCTGTCGACTCCGCTGTTGTTTTAGGAGATCCGCCCTGCCCTGCCCTGGGTGCCTGGATGCCTGGTTACCGGGCTACTAACACCAGGAATCAATGCTAGAGAGTTCCTGCGCTTTAGTTAACATTGCCGTTCCTGAAGCCAGAGGAATTTCACAGTGCTCGTGCAGGAGAGACGGGGGAAAGGGTCCCGTCCGTGAAATGGAGCGAGAAACAGGCCGCTGCGGAAGGCCGCTCTCAACTCACCTCTTGTGGAGGAGGCCGGTCCCCTTGCCCCGGGTGTGCCTGCAGGCCTACAGCCAAGCCCCTCAGTCGAAGGAACAAGTGTGTAGAGAATTCCTGCTTCAGCGAAAAGAGGCCTTCCCGAGGCTGGAAGCATGTTGCTGTGTGCATGCGTGAGAGAACGGCAAGGGAGTCCCCAACCATTTTCCGCGGGAGACTCAGGCCCCGGAAGAAGGCCGAGCACGACTCCTCACTGGTGTCATGGTCTGTGGGGGGAAGCAGTTTACTCTGCACTGTGGGTGAGAGCCTGGGGACGGGTTCCATACGTAAACTCGATGGAGAAACAGGCCGGTGCAGAAGGCAGCTGTCAGCTCCCTCCTGGGTTACGGGGCTGGTACCGTTGCCCCGTGTGTGCCTGCAGGCCTAAAGCCAAGCACCTAAGTCGAAGGAACAAGTGCGGAGAGAATTCCTGCTTCAGCGGAAATAGGCCTTCCTGAGGCTGGAAGCGTGTTGCTGTGTGCATGCGTGAGCGCACTGCAACGGAGTCCCAAACCATTTTCCGTGGGAGCCTCAGGCCGCTGCAGAAGGCAGCACACGACTCCCCACGTGTTTCAGGAAGCTAGCCCTGCGGCCCCACTTGTGCACGGAAGTCTAATCGCTTGCGTTCTACCTCGAAGAAACAACAGTGTACAGAAGCCGTGCTTTGGCTACCGTCGACCCCTCTGTGGGAGGAAGCAGTTTATGCTGCAGTGTGGGTGAGGTCCTGGGGGGGGGGGGGGGGCGGGTTCCATAGGTAAAATCGAGGCAGAACCAGGCCGGCGCAGAAGGCAGCTGTCGACTCACTCCTTGTTTACGAGGCTGGTACCGTTGCCCCGTACGTGTGCCTGCAGGCCTAAAGCCAAGCCCCTGAGTCGAAGGAACAAGTGTGTGGAGAATTCCTGCTTCAGCGAAAAGAGGCCTTCCCGAGGCTGGAAGCATGTTGCTGTGTGCATGCGTGAGAGAACGGCAAGGGAGTCCCCAACCATTTTCCGCGGGAGACTCAGGCCCCGGAAGAAGGCCGAGCACGACTCCCCACTGGTGTCGTGGTCTGTGGGAGGAAGCAGTTCACTCTGCACTGTGGGTGAGAGCCTGCGGACGGGTTCCATTCGTAAACTCGATGGAGAAACAGGCCGGTGCCGAAGGCAGCTGTCAGCTCACTCCTTGTTTACGAGGCTGGTACCGTTGCCCCGTGTGTGCCTGCAGGCCTGAAGCCAAGCACCTAAGTGGAGGGAACAAGTCTGCAGAGAATTCCTGCTTCAGCGAAAAGAGGCCTTCCTGAGGCTGGAAGCATGTTGCTGTGTGCATGCGTGAGAGAACTGCAAGGGAGTCCCAAAACATTTTCCGTGGGAGACTCAGGCCCCGGAAGAAAGCAGAGCACGACTCCCCACTTGTGTCATGGTCTGTGGGAGGAAGCAGTTTACCGTGTACTGTAGCTGAGAGCCTGGGGAACGGGTTCCACCCGTAAAATCGAGGGAGCACCAAGGCCGGCGCGGAAGGCAGCTCTCAGCTCACCTCTTGTTTACGCGCCTACTCCCGTTGCCCCGTGTGTGCGTGCAGGCTTGAAGGCAACCCCCTAACTCGAAGGAACAACTCTGCTGAGAACCCGTGCTTCAGCCGAAAGAGCCGTTCCTGAGGGTGCAAGCATTTTGCTGTGGCAATGCGTGAGAGCACTGCAAGGGAGTCCGGAGGCCTTTTCCGAGTGAGACTCAGGCCCTGGCCGAAGGCAGCACACGGCTCCCCACTTGTTTCAGGAAGCTAGCTCTGCGGCCTCACTTTCGCACGGAAGCCTAATCGCTAGCGTTCGAACTCGAAGAGACAACACGGTAGAGAAACCGTGCTTTAGCTGCCATCCACCTCTCTGAGGGAGGAAGCAGTTTCCAGGCTACCGTGGGGGAGAGCCTGGGGAACGGGTTCCTCACGTGAAACCGAGGGAGAGGAAGTCCGGGCCGGAAGGCACCTCTCGACTCAGCTCTTGTTACCTGAAGCTCACCCTTACTGCCCCATGCGTGCCTAGGAATGCTAAGGGCTCCACGCTGATTTGGCAGAAAGAAGCCGGTAAAGAAGCCCGGCTTCAGCTCATTCAATGCCTCTCCACAGGGTGGCAGCCTTTTCAACTCTGCTTCAGGGCAAGCGTGGGGAGTGAGTCCCAGCAGAATTCCGAGGGAGAAAGAAGCATGGGCAGAAGGCACCCCTCGACTCAACTCTTGTTTCGGGAACCTAGGTCGGCTCTCCCGCGTGTGCGGGGGGTCCTAAGGGCCGTCCACCCGACGCAAAGGAGCCACACTGGAGAGAACCCGTGCCTCGGCACAGATCGCCCTTCCTGAGCGTGCACTTCATCTCGTGTGTGTTTCTGTGAACGCATGAGAAATGGAACCCAAACGGAACCCGGAGTGAGAAGCAGGCCTGTAAGGAAGGCTGCTGTCGACTCCGCTGTTGTTTTAGGAGATCCGCCCTGCCCTGCCCTGGGTGCCTGGATGCCTGGTTACCGGGCTACTAACACCAGGAATCAATGCTAGAGAGTTCCTGCGCTTTAGTTAACATTGCCGTTCCTGAAGCCAGAGGAATTTCACAGTGCTCGTGCAGGAGAGACGGGGGAAAGGGTCCCGTCCGTGAAATGGAGCGAGAAACAGGCCGCTGCGGAAGGCCGCTCTCAACTCACCTCTTGTGGAGGAGGCCGGTCCCCTTGCCCCGGGTGTGCCTGCAGGCCTACAGCCAAGCCCCTCAGTCGAAGGAACAAGTGTGTAGAGAATTCCTGCTTCAGCGAAAAGAGGCCTTCCCGAGGCTGGAAGCATGTTGCTGTGTGCATGCGTGAGAGAACGGCAAGGGAGTCCCCAACCATTTTCCGCGGGAGACTCAGGCCCCGGAAGAAGGCCGAGCACGACTCCTCACTGGTGTCATGGTCTGTGGGGGGAAGCAGTTTACTCTGCACTGTGGGTGAGAGCCTGGGGACGGGTTCCATACGTAAACTCGATGGAGAAACAGGCCGGTGCAGAAGGCAGCTGTCAGCTCCCTCCTGGGTTACGGGGCTGGTACCGTTGCCCCGTGTGTGCCTGCAGGCCTAAAGCCAAGCACCTAAGTCGAAGGAACAAGTGCGGAGAGAATTCCTGCTTCAGCGGAAATAGGCCTTCCTGAGGCTGGAAGCGTGTTGCTGTGTGCATGCGTGAGCGCACTGCAACGGAGTCCCAAACCATTTTCCGTGGGAGCCTCAGGCCGCTGCAGAAGGCAGCACACGACTCCCCACGTGTTTCAGGAAGCTAACCCTGCGGCCCCACTTGTGCACGGAAGTCTAATCGCTTGCGTTCTACCTCGAAGAAACAACAGTGTACAGAAGCCGTGCTTTGGCTACCGTCGACCCCTCTGTGGGAGGAAGCAGTTTATGCTGCAGTGTGGGTGAGGTCCTGGGGGGGGGGGGGGGCGGGTTCCATAGGTAAAATCGAGGCAGAACCAGGCCGGCGCAGAAGGCAGCTGTCGACTCACTCCTTGTTTACGAGGCTGGTACCGTTGCCCCGTACGTGTGCCTGCAGGCCTAAAGCCAAGCCCCTGAGTCGAAGGAACAAGTGTGTGGAGAATTCCTGCTTCAGCGAAAAGAGGCCTTCCCGAGGCTGGAAGCATGTTGCTGTGTGCATGCGTGAGAGAACGGCAAGGGAGTCCCCAACCATTTTCCGCGGGAGACTCAGGCCCCGGAAGAAGGCCGAGCACGACTCCCCACTGGTGTCGTGGTCTGTGGGAGGAAGCAGTTCACTCTGCACTGTGGGTGAGAGCCTGCGGACGGGTTCCATTCGTAAACTCGATGGAGAAACAGGCCGGTGCCGAAGGCAGCTGTCAGCTCACTCCTTGTTTACGAGGCTGGTACCGTTGCCCCGTGTGTGCCTGCAGGCCTGAAGCCAAGCACCTAAGTGGAGGGAACAAGTCTGCAGAGAATTCCTGCTTCAGCGAAAAGAGGCCTTCCTGAGGCTGGAAGCATGTTGCTGTGTGCATGCGTGAGAGAACTGCAAGGGAGTCCCAAAACATTTTCCGTGGGAGACTCAGGCCCCGGAAGAAAGCAGAGCACGACTCCCCACTTGTGTCATGGTCTGTGGGAGGAAGCAGTTTACCGTGTACTGTAGCTGAGAGCCTGGGGAACGGGTTCCACCCGTAAAATCGAGGGAGCACCAAGGCCGGCGCGGAAGGCAGCTCTCAGCTCACCTCTTGTTTACGCGCCTACTCCCGTTGCCCCGTGTGTGCGTGCAGGCTTGAAGGCAACCCCCTAACTCGAAGGAACAACTCTGCTGAGAACCCGTGCTTCAGCCGAAAGAGCCGTTCCTGAGGGTGCAAGCATTTTGCTGTGGCAATGCGTGAGAGCACTGCAAGGGAGTCCGGAGGCCTTTTCCGAGTGAGACTCAGGCCCTGGCCGAAGGCAGCACACGGCTCCCCACTTGTTTCAGGAAGCTAGCTCTGCGGCCTCACTTTCGCACGGAAGCCTAATCGCTAGCGTTCGAACTCGAAGAGACAACACGGTAGAGAAACCGTGCTTTAGCTGCCATCCACCTCTCTGAGGGAGGAAGCAGTTTCCAGGCTACCGTGGGGGAGAGCCTGGGGAACGGGTTCCTCACGTGAAACCGAGGGAGAGGAAGTCCGGGCCGGAAGGCACCTCTCGACTCAGCTCTTGTTACCTGAAGCTCACCCTTACTGCCCCATGCGTGCCTAGGAATGCTAAGGGCTCCACGCTGATTTGGCAGAAAGAAGCCGGTAAAGAAGCCCGGCTTCAGCTCATTCAATGCCTCTCCACAGGGTGGCAGCCTTTTCAACTCTGCTTCAGGGCAAGCGTGGGGAGTGAGTCCCAGCAGAATTCCGAGGGAGAAAGAAGCATGGGCAGAAGGCACCCCTCGACTCAACTCTTGTTTCGGGAACCTAGGTCGGCTCTCCCGCGTGTGCGGGGGGTCCTAAGGGCCGTCCACCCGACGCAAAGGAGCCACACTGGAGAGAACCCGTGCCTCGGCACAGATCGCCCTTCCTGAGCGTGCACTTCATCTCGTGTGTGTTTCTGTGAACGCATGAGAAATGGAACCCAAACGGAACCCGGAGTGAGAAGCAGGCCTGTAAGGAAGGCTGCTGTCGACTCCGCTGTTGTTTTAGGAGATCCGCCCTGCCCTGCCCTGGGTGCCTGGATGCCTGGTTACCGGGCTACTAACACCAGGAATCAATGCTAGAGAGTTCCTGCGCTTTAGTTAACATTGCCGTTCCTGAAGCCAGAGGAATTTCACAGTGCTCGTGCAGGAGAGACGGGGGAAAGGGTCCCGTCCGTGAAATGGAGCGAGAAACAGGCCGCTGCGGAAGGCCGCTCTCAACTCACCTCTTGTGGAGGAGGCCGGTCCCCTTGCCCCGGGTGTGCCTGCAGGCCTACAGCCAAGCCCCTCAGTCGAAGGAACAAGTGTGTAGAGAATTCCTGCTTCAGCGAAAAGAGGCCTTCCCGAGGCTGGAAGCATGTTGCTGTGTGCATGCGTGAGAGAACGGCAAGGGAGTCCCCAACCATTTTCCGCGGGAGACTCAGGCCCCGGAAGAAGGCCGAGCACGACTCCTCACTGGTGTCATGGTCTGTGGGGGGAAGCAGTTTACTCTGCACTGTGGGTGAGAGCCTGGGGACGGGTTCCATACGTAAACTCGATGGAGAAACAGGCCGGTGCAGAAGGCAGCTGTCAGCTCCCTCCTGGGTTACGGGGCTGGTACCGTTGCCCCGTGTGTGCCTGCAGGCCTAAAGCCAAGCACCTAAGTCGAAGGAACAAGTGCGGAGAGAATTCCTGCTTCAGCGGAAATAGGCCTTCCTGAGGCTGGAAGCGTGTTGCTGTGTGCATGCGTGAGCGCACTGCAACGGAGTCCCAAACCATTTTCCGTGGGAGCCTCAGGCCGCTGCAGAAGGCAGCACACGACTCCCCACGTGTTTCAGGAAGCTAACCCTGCGGCCCCACTTGTGCACGGAAGTCTAATCGCTTGCGTTCTACCTCGAAGAAACAACAGTGTACAGAAGCCGTGCTTTGGCTACCGTCGACCCCTCTGTGGGAGGAAGCAGTTTATGCTGCAGTGTGGGTGAGGTCCTGGGGGGGGGGGGGCGGGTTCCATAGGTAAAATCGAGGCAGAACCAGGCCGGCGCAGAAGGCAGCTGTCGACTCACTCCTTGTTTACGAGGCTGGTACCGTTGCCCCGTACGTGTGCCTGCAGGCCTAAAGCCAAGCCCCTGAGTCGAAGGAACAAGTGTGTGGAGAATTCCTGCTTCAGCGAATAGAGGCCTTCCCGAGGCTGGAAGCATGTTGCTGTGTGCATGCGTGAGAGAACGGCAAGGGAGTCCCCAACCATTTTCCGCGGGAGACTCAGGCCCCGGAAGAAGGCCGAGCACGACTCCCCACTGGTGTCGTGGTCTGTGGGAGGAAGCAGTTCACTCTGCACTGTGGGTGAGAGCCTGCGGACGGGTTCCATTCGTAAACTCGATGGAGAAACAGGCCGGTGCCGAAGGCAGCTGTCAGCTCACTCCTTGTTTACGAGGCTGGTACCGTTGCCCCGTGTGTGCCTGCAGGCCTGAAGCCAAGCACCTAAGTGGAGGGAACAAGTCTGCAGAGAATTCCTGCTTCAGCGAAAAGAGGCCTTCCTGAGGCTGGAAGCATGTTGCTGTGTGCATGCGTGAGAGAACTGCAAGGGAGTCCCAAAACATTTTCCGTGGGAGACTCAGGCCCCGGAAGAAAGCAGAGCACGACTCCCCACTTGTGTCATGGTCTGTGGGAGGAAGCAGTTTACCGTGTACTGTAGCTGAGAGCCTGGGGAACGGGTTCCACCCGTAAAATCGAGGGAGCACCAAGGCCGGCGCGGAAGGCAGCTCTCAGCTCACCTCTTGTTTACGCGCCTACTCCCGTTGCCCCGTGTGTGCGTGCAGGCTTGAAGGCAACCCCCTAACTCGAAGGAACAACTCTGCTGAGAACCCGTGCTTCAGCCGAAAGAGCCGTTCCTGAGGGTGCAAGCATTTTGCTGTGGCAATGCGTGAGAGCACTGCAAGGGAGTCCGGAGGCCTTTTCCGAGTGAGACTCAGGCCCTGGCCGAAGGCAGCACACGGCTCCCCACTTGTTTCAGGAAGCTAGCTCTGCGGCCTCACTTTCGCACGGAAGCCTAATCGCTAGCGTTCGAACTCGAAGAGACAACACGGTAGAGAAACCGTGCTTTAGCTGCCATCCACCTCTCTGAGGGAGGAAGCAGTTTCCAGGCTACCGTGGGGGAGAGCCTGGGGAACGGGTTCCTCACGTGAAACCGAGGGAGAGGAAGTCCGGGCCGGAAGGCACCTCTCGACTCAGCTCTTGTTACCTGAAGCTCACCCTTACTGCCCCATGCGTGCCTAGGAATGCTAAGGGCTCCACGCTGATTTGGCAGAAAGAAGCCGGTAAAGAAGCCCGGCTTCAGCTCATTCAATGCCTCTCCACAGGGTGGCAGCCTTTTCAACTCTGCTTCAGGGCAAGCGTGGGGAGTGAGTCCCAGCAGAATTCCGAGGGAGAAAGAAGCATGGGCAGAAGGCACCCCTCGACTCAACTCTTGTTTCGGGAACCTAGGTCGGCTCTCCCGCGTGTGCGGGGGGTCCTAAGGGCCGTCCACCCGACGCAAAGGAGCCACACTGGAGAGAACCCGTGCCTCGGCACAGATCGCCCTTCCTGAGCGTGCACTTCATCTCGTGTGTGTTTCTGTGAACGCATGAGAAATGGAACCCAAACGGAACCCGGAGTGAGAAGCAGGCCTGTAAGGAAGGCTGCTGTCGACTCCGCTGTTGTTTTAGGAGATCCGCCCTGCCCTGCCCTGGGTGCCTGGATGCCTGGTTACCGGGCTACTAACACCAGGAATCAATGCTAGAGAGTTCCTGCGCTTTAGTTAACATTGCCGTTCCTGAAGCCAGAGGAATTTCACAGTGCTCGTGCAGGAGAGACGGGGGAAAGGGTCCCGTCCGTGAAATGGAGCGAGAAACAGGCCGCTGCGGAAGGCCGCTCTCAACTCACCTCTTGTGGAGGAGGCCGGTCCCCTTGCCCCGGGTGTGCCTGCAGGCCTACAGCCAAGCCCCTCAGTCGAAGGAACAAGTGTGTAGAGAATTCCTGCTTCAGCGAAAAGAGGCCTTCCCGAGGCTGGAAGCATGTTGCTGTGTGCATGCGTGAGAGAACGGCAAGGGAGTCCCCAACCATTTTCCGCGGGAGACTCAGGCCCCGGAAGAAGGCCGAGCACGACTCCTCACTGGTGTCATGGTCTGTGGGGGGAAGCAGTTTACTCTGCACTGTGGGTGAGAGCCTGGGGACGGGTTCCATACGTAAACTCGATGGAGAAACAGGCCGGTGCAGAAGGCAGCTGTCAGCTCCCTCCTGGGTTACGGGGCTGGTACCGTTGCCCCGTGTGTGCCTGCAGGCCTAAAGCCAAGCACCTAAGTCGAAGGAACAAGTGCGGAGAGAATTCCTGCTTCAGCGGAAATAGGCCTTCCTGAGGCTGGAAGCGTGTTGCTGTGTGCATGCGTGAGCGCACTGCAACGGAGTCCCAAACCATTTTCCGTGGGAGCCTCAGGCCGCTGCAGAAGGCAGCACACGACTCCCCACGTGTTTCAGGAAGCTAACCCTGCGGCCCCACTTGTGCACGGAAGTCTAATCGCTTGCGTTCTACCTCGAAGAAACAACAGTGTACAGAAGCCGTGCTTTGGCTACCGTCGACCCCTCTGTGGGAGGAAGCAGTTTATGCTGCAGTGTGGGTGAGGTCCTGGGGGGGGGGGGGGCGGGTTCCATAGGTAAAATCGAGGCAGAACCAGGCCGGCGCAGAAGGCAGCTGTCGACTCACTCCTTGTTTACGAGGCTGGTACCGTTGCCCCGTACGTGTGCCTGCAGGCCTAAAGCCAAGCCCCTGAGTCGAAGGAACAAGTGTGTGGAGAATTCCTGCTTCAGCGAAAAGAGGCCTTCCCGAGGCTGGAAGCATGTTGCTGTGTGCATGCGTGAGAGAACGGCAAGGGAGTCCCCAACCATTTTCCGCGGGAGACTCAGGCCCCGGAAGAAGGCCGAGCACGACTCCCCACTGGTGTCGTGGTCTGTGGGAGGAAGCAGTTCACTCTGCACTGTGGGTGAGAGCCTGCGGACGGGTTCCATTCGTAAACTCGATGGAGAAACAGGCCGGTGCCGAAGGCAGCTGTCAGCTCACTCCTTGTTTACGAGGCTGGTACCGTTGCCCCGTGTGTGCCTGCAGGCCTGAAGCCAAGCACCTAAGTGGAGGGAACAAGTCTGCAGAGAATTCCTGCTTCAGCGAAAAGAGGCCTTCCTGAGGCTGGAAGCATGTTGCTGTGTGCATGCGTGAGAGAACTGCAAGGGAGTCCCAAAACATTTTCCGTGGGAGACTCAGGCCCCGGAAGAAAGCAGAGCACGACTCCCCACTTGTGTCATGGTCTGTGGGAGGAAGCAGTTTACCGTGTACTGTAGCTGAGAGCCTGGGGAACGGGTTCCACCCGTAAAATCGAGGGAGCACCAAGGCCGGCGCGGAAGGCAGCTCTCAGCTCACCTCTTGTTTACGCGCCTACTCCCGTTGCCCCGTGTGTGCGTGCAGGCTTGAAGGCAACCCCCTAACTCGAAGGAACAACTCTGCTGAGAACCCGTGCTTCAGCCGAAAGAGCCGTTCCTGAGGGTGCAAGCATTTTGCTGTGGCAATGCGTGAGAGCACTGCAAGGGAGTCCGGAGGCCTTTTCCGAGTGAGACTCAGGCCCTGGCCGAAGGCAGCACACGGCTCCCCACTTGTTTCAGGAAGCTAGCTCTGCGGCCTCACTTTCGCACGGAAGCCTAATCGCTAGCGTTCGAACTCGAAGAGACAACACGGTAGAGAAACCGTGCTTTAGCTGCCATCCACCTCTCTGAGGGAGGAAGCAGTTTCCAGGCTACCGTGGGGGAGAGCCTGGGGAACGGGTTCCTCACGTGAAACCGAGGGAGAGGAAGTCCGGGCCGGAAGGCACCTCTCGACTCAGCTGTTGTTACCTGAAGCTCACCCTTACTGCCCCATGCGTGCCTAGGAATGCTAAGGGCTCCACGCTGATTTGGCAGAAAGAAGCCGGTAAAGAAGCCCGGCTTCAGCTCATTCAATGCCTCTCCACAGGGTGGCAGCCTTTTCAACTCTGCTTCAGGGCAAGCGTGGGGAGTGAGTCCCAGCAGAATTCCGAGGGAGAAAGAAGCATGGGCAGAAGGCACCCCTCGACTCAACTCTTGTTTCGGGAACCTAGGTCGGCTCTCCCGCGTGTGCGGGGGGTCCTAAGGGCCGTCCACCCGACGCAAAGGAGCCACACTGGAGAGAACCCGTGCCTCGGCACAGATCGCCCTTCCTGAGCGTGCACTTCATCTCGTGTGTGTTTCTGTGAACGCATGAGAAATGGAACCCAAACGGAACCCGGAGTGAGAAGCAGGCCTGTAAGGAAGGCTGCTGTCGACTCCGCTGTTGTTTTAGGAGATCCGCCCTGCCCTGCCCTGGGTGCCTGGATGCCTGGTTACCGGGCTACTAACACCAGGAATCAATGCTAGAGAGTTCCTGCGCTTTAGTTAACATTGCCGTTCCTGAAGCCAGAGGAATTTCACAGTGCTCGTGCAGGAGAGACGGGGGAAAGGGTCCCGTCCGTGAAATGGAGCGAGAAACAGGCCGCTGCGGAAGGCCGCTCTCAACTCACCTCTTGTGGAGGAGGCCGGTCCCCTTGCCCCGGGTGTGCCTGCAGGCCTACAGCCAAGCCCCTCAGTCGAAGGAACAAGTGTGTAGAGAATTCCTGCTTCAGCGAAAAGAGGCCTTCCCGAGGCTGGAAGCATGTTGCTGTGTGCATGCGTGAGAGAACGGCAAGGGAGTCCCCAACCATTTTCCGTGGGAGACTCAGGCCCCGGAAGAAGGCCGAGCACGACTCCTCACTGGTGTCATGGTCTGTGGGGGGAAGCAGTTTACTCTGCACTGTGGGTGAGAGCCTGGGGACGGGTTCCATACGTAAACTCGATGGAGAAACAGGCCGGTGCAGAAGGCAGCTGTCAGCTCCCTCCTGGGTTACGGGGCTGGTACCGTTGCCCCGTGTGTGCCTGCAGGCCTAAAGCCAAGCACCTAAGTCGAAGGAACAAGTGCGGAGAGAATTCCTGCTTCAGCGGAAATAGGCCTTCCTGAGGCTGGAAGCGTGTTGCTGTGTGCATGCGTGAGCGCACTGCAACGGAGTCCCAAACCATTTTCCGTGGGAGCCTCAGGCCGCTGCAGAAGGCAGCACACGACTCCCCACGTGTTTCAGGAAGCTAGCCCTGCGGCCCCACTTGTGCACGGAAGTCTAATCGCTTGCGTTCTACCTCGAAGAAACAACAGTGTACAGAAGCCGTGCTTTGGCTACCGTCGACCCCTCTGTGGGAGGAAGCAGTTTATGCTGCAGTGTGGGTGAGGGCCTGGGGGGGGGGGGGGGGCGGGTTCCATAGGTAAAATCGAGGCAGAACCAGGCCGGCGCAGAAGGCAGCTGTCGACTCACTCCTTGTTTACGAGGCTGGTACCGTTGCCCCGTACGTGTGCCTGCAGGCCTAAAGCCAAGCCCCTGAGTCGAAGGAACAAGTGTGTGGAGAATTCCTGCTTCAGCGAAAAGAGGCCTTCCCGAGGCTGGAAGCATGTTGCTGTGTGCATGCGTGAGAGAACGGCAAGGGAGTCCCCAACCATTTTCCGCGGGAGACTCAGGCCCCGGAAGAAGGCCGAGCACGACTCCCCACTGGTGTCGTGGTCTGTGGGAGGAAGCAGTTCACTCTGCACTGTGGGTGAGAGCCTGCGGACGGGTTCCATTCGTAAACTCGATGGAGAAACAGGCCGGTGCCGAAGGCAGCTGTCAGCTCACTCCTTGTTTACGAGGCTGGTACCGTTGCCCCGTGTGTGCCTGCAGGCCTGAAGCCAAGCACCTAAGTGGAGGGAACAAGTCTGCAGAGAATTCCTGCTTCAGCGAAAAGAGGCCTTCCTGAGGCTGGAAGCATGTTGCTGTGTGCATGCGTGAGAGAACTGCAAGGGAGTCCCAAAACATTTTCCGTGGGAGACTCAGGCCCCGGAAGAAAGCAGAGCACGACTCCCCACTTGTGTCATGGTCTGTGGGAGGAAGCAGTTTACCGTGTACTGTAGCTGAGAGCCTGGGGAACGGGTTCCACCCGTAAAATCGAGGGAGCACCAAGGCCGGCGCGGAAGGCAGCTCTCAGCTCACCTCTTGTTTACGCGCCTACTCCCGTTGCCCCGTGTGTGCGTGCAGGCTTGAAGGCAACCCCCTAACTCGAAGGAACAACTCTGCTGAGAACCCGTGCTTCAGCCGAAAGAGCCGTTCCTGAGGGTGCAAGCATTTTGCTGTGGCAATGCGTGAGAGCACTGCAAGGGAGTCCGGAGGCCTTTTCCGAGTGAGACTCAGGCCCTGGCCGAAGGCAGCACACGGCTCCCCACTTGTTTCAGGAAGCTAGCTCTGCGGCCTCACTTTCGCATGGAAGCCTAATCGCTAGCGTTCGAACTCGAAGAGACAACACGGTAGAGAAACCGTGCTTTAGCTGCCATCCACCTCTCTGAGGGAGGAAGCAGTTTCCAGGCTACCGTGGGGGAGAGCCTGGGGAACGGGTTCCTCACGTGAAACCGAGGGAGAGGAAGTCCGGGCCGGAAGGCACCTCTCGACTCAGCTCTTGTTACCTGAAGCTCACCCTTACTGCCCCATGCGTGCCTAGGAATGCTAAGGGCTCCACGCTGATTTGGCAGAAAGAAGCCGGTAAAGAAGCCCGGCTTCAGCTCATTCAATGCCTCTCCACAGGGTGGCAGCCTTTTCAACTCTGCTTCAGGGCAAGCGTGGGGAGTGAGTCCCAGCAGAATTCCGAGGGAGAAAGAAGCATGGGCAGAAGGCACCCCTCGACTCAACTCTTGTTTCGGGAACCTAGGTCGGCTCTCCCGCGTGTGCGGGGGGTCCTAAGGGCCGTCCACCCGACGCAAAGGAGCCACACTGGAGAGAACCCGTGCCTCGGCACAGATCGCCCTTCCTGAGCGTGCACTTCATCTCGTGTGTGTTTCTGTGAACGCATGAGAAATGGAACCCAAACGGAACCCGGAGTGAGAAGCAGGCCTGTAAGGAAGGCTGCTGTCGACTCCGCTGTTGTTTTAGGAGATCCGCCCTGCCCTGCCCTGGGTGCCTGGATGCCTGGTTACCGGGCTACTAACACCAGGAATCAATGCTAGAGAGTTCCTGCGCTTTAGTTAACATTGCCGTTCCTGAAGCCAGAGGAATTTCACAGTGCTCGTGCAGGAGAGACGGGGGAAAGGGTCCCGTCCGTGAAATGGAGCGAGAAACAGGCCGCTGCGGAAGGCCGCTCTCAACTCACCTCTTGTGGAGGAGGCCGGTCCCCTTGCCCCGGGTGTGCCTGCAGGCCTACAGCCAAGCCCCTCAGTCGAAGGAACAAGTGTGTAGAGAATTCCTGCTTCAGCGAAAAGAGGCCTTCCCGAGGCTGGAAGCATGTTGCTGTGTGCATGCGTGAGAGAACGGCAAGGGAGTCCCCAACCATTTTCCGTGGGAGACTCAGGCCCCGGAAGAAGGCCGAGCACGACTCCTCACTGGTGTCATGGTCTGTGGGGGGAAGCAGTTTACTCTGCACTGTGGGTGAGAGCCTGGGGACGGGTTCCATACGTAAACTCGATGGAGAAACAGGCCGGTGCAGAAGGCAGCTGTCAGCTCCCTCCTGGGTTACGGGGCTGGTACCGTTGCCCCGTGTGTGCCTGCAGGCCTAAAGCCAAGCACCTAAGTCGAAGGAACAAGTGCGGAGAGAATTCCTGCTTCAGCGGAAATAGGCCTTCCTGAGGCTGGAAGCGTGTTGCTGTGTGCATGCGTGAGCGCACTGCAACGGAGTCCCAAACCATTTTCCGTGGGAGCCTCAGGCCGCTGCAGAAGGCAGCACACGACTCCCCACGTGTTTCAGGAAGCTAGCCCTGCGGCCCCACTTGTGCACGGAAGTCTAATCGCTTGCGTTCTACCTCGAAGAAACAACAGTGTACAGAAGCCGTGCTTTGGCTACCGTCGACCCCTCTGTGGGAGGAAGCAGTTTATGCTGCAGTGTGGGTGAGGGCCTGGGGGGGGGGGGGGGGGCGGGTTCCATAGGTAAAATCGAGGCAGAACCAGGCCGGCGCAGAAGGCAGCTGTCGACTCACTCCTTGTTTACGAGGCTGGTACCGTTGCCCCGTACGTGTGCCTGCAGGCCTAAAGCCAAGCCCCTGAGTCGAAGGAACAAGTGTGTGGAGAATTCCTGCTTCAGCGAAAAGAGGCCTTCCCGAGGCTGGAAGCATGTTGCTGTGTGCATGCGTGAGAGAACGGCAAGGGAGTCCCCAACCATTTTCCGCGGGAGACTCAGGCCCCGGAAGAAGGCCGAGCACGACTCCCCACTGGTGTCGTGGTCTGTGGGAGGAAGCAGTTCACTCTGCACTGTGGGTGAGAGCCTGCGGACGGGTTCCATTCGTAAACTCGATGGAGAAACAGGCCGGTGCCGAAGGCAGCTGTCAGCTCACTCCTTGTTTACGAGGCTGGTACCGTTGCCCCGTGTGTGCCTGCAGGCCTGAAGCCAAGCACCTAAGTGGAGGGAACAAGTCTGCAGAGAATTCCTGCTTCAGCGAAAAGAGGCCTTCCTGAGGCTGGAAGCATGTTGCTGTGTGCATGCGTGAGAGAACTGCAAGGGAGTCCCAAAACATTTTCCGTGGGAGACTCAGGCCCCGGAAGAAAGCAGAGCACGACTCCCCACTTGTGTCATGGTCTGTGGGAGGAAGCAGTTTACCGTGTACTGTAGCTGAGAGCCTGGGGAACGGGTTCCACCCGTAAAATCGAGGGAGCACCAAGGCCGGCGCGGAAGGCAGCTCTCAGCTCACCTCTTGTTTACGCGCCTACTCCCGTTGCCCCGTGTGTGCGTGCAGGCTTGAAGGCAACCCCCTAACTCGAAGGAACAACTCTGCTGAGAACCCGTGCTTCAGCCGAAAGAGCCGTTCCTGAGGGTGCAAGCATTTTGCTGTGGCAATGCGTGAGAGCACTGCAAGGGAGTCCGGAGGCCTTTTCCGAGTGAGACTCAGGCCCTGGCCGAAGGCAGCACACGGCTCCCCACTTGTTTCAGGAAGCTAGCTCTGCGGCCTCACTTTCGCATGGAAGCCTAATCGCTAGCGTTCGAACTCGAAGAGACAACACGGTAGAGAAACCGTGCTTTAGCTGCCATCCACCTCTCTGAGGGAGGAAGCAGTTTCCAGGCTACCGTGGGGGAGAGCCTGGGGAACGGGTTCCTCACGTGAAACCGAGGGAGAGGAAGTCCGGGCCGGAAGGCACCTCTCGACTCAGCTCTTGTTACCTGAAGCTCACCCTTACTGCCCCATGCGTGCCTAGGAATGCTAAGGGCTCCACGCTGATTTGGCAGAAAGAAGCCGGTAAAGAAGCCCGGCTTCAGCTCATTCAATGCCTCTCCACAGGGTGGCAGCCTTTTCAACTCTGCTTCAGGGCAAGCGTGGGGAGTGAGTCCCAGCAGAATTCCGAGGGAGAAAGAAGCATGGGCAGAAGGCACCCCTCGACTCAACTCTTGTTTCGGGAACCTAGGTCGGCTCTCCCGCGTGTGCGGGGGGTCCTAAGGGCCGTCCACCCGACGCAAAGGAGCCACACTGGAGAGAACCCGTGCCTCGGCACAGATCGCCCTTCCTGAGCGTGCACTTCATCTCGTGTGTGTTTCTGTGAACGCATGAGAAATGGAACCCAAACGGAACCCGGAGTGAGAAGCAGGCCTGTAAGGAAGGCTGCTGTCGACTCCGCTGTTGTTTTAGGAGATCCGCCCTGCCCTGCCCTGGGTGCCTGGATGCCTGGTTACCGGGCTACTAACACCAGGAATCAATGCTAGAGAGTTCCTGCGCTTTAGTTAACATTGCCGTTCCTGAAGCCAGAGGAATTTCACAGTGCTCGTGCAGGAGAGACGGGGGAAAGGGTCCCGTCCGTGAAATGGAGCGAGAAACAGGCCGCTGCGGAAGGCCGCTCTCAACTCACCTCTTGTGGAGGAGGCCGGTCCCCTTGCCCCGGGTGTGCCTGCAGGCCTACAGCCAAGCCCCTCAGTCGAAGGAACAAGTGTGTAGAGAATTCCTGCTTCAGCGAAAAGAGGCCTTCCCGAGGCTGGAAGCATGTTGCTGTGTGCATGCGTGAGAGAACGGCAAGGGAGTCCCCAACCATTTTCCGTGGGAGACTCAGGCCCCGGAAGAAGGCCGAGCACGACTCCTCACTGGTGTCATGGTCTGTGGGGGGAAGCAGTTTACTCTGCACTGTGGGTGAGAGCCTGGGGACGGGTTCCATACGTAAACTCGATGGAGAAACAGGCCGGTGCAGAAGGCAGCTGTCAGCTCCCTCCTGGGTTACGGGGCTGGTACCGTTGCCCCGTGTGTGCCTGCAGGCCTAAAGCCAAGCACCTAAGTCGAAGGAACAAGTGCGGAGAGAATTCCTGCTTCAGCGGAAATAGGCCTTCCTGAGGCTGGAAGCGTGTTGCTGTGTGCATGCGTGAGCGCACTGCAACGGAGTCCCAAACCATTTTCCGTGGGAGCCTCAGGCCGCTGCAGAAGGCAGCACACGACTCCCCACGTGTTTCAGGAAGCTAGCCCTGCGGCCCCACTTGTGCACGGAAGTCTAATCGCTTGCGTTCTACCTCGAAGAAACAACAGTGTACAGAAGCCGTGCTTTGGCTACCGTCGACCCCTCTGTGGGAGGAAGCAGTTTATGCTGCAGTGTGGGTGAGGGCCTGGGGGGGGGGGGGGGGGCGGGTTCCATAGGTAAAATCGAGGCAGAACCAGGCCGGCGCAGAAGGCAGCTGTCGACTCACTCCTTGTTTACGAGGCTGGTACCGTTGCCCCGTACGTGTGCCTGCAGGCCTAAAGCCAAGCCCCTGAGTCGAAGGAACAAGTGTGTGGAGAATTCCTGCTTCAGCGAAAAGAGGCCTTCCCGAGGCTGGAAGCATGTTGCTGTGTGCATGCGTGAGAGAACGGCAAGGGAGTCCCCAACCATTTTCCGCGGGAGACTCAGGCCCCGGAAGAAGGCCGAGCACGACTCCCCACTGTTGTCGTGGTCTGTGGGAGGAAGCAGTTCACTCTGCACTGTGGGTGAGAGCCTGCGGACGGGTTCCATTCGTAAACTCGATGGAGAAACAGGCCGGTGCCGAAGGCAGCTGTCAGCTCACTCCTTGTTTACGAGGCTGGTACCGTTGCCCCGTGTGTGCCTGCAGGCCTGAAGCCAAGCACCTAAGTGGAGGGAACAAGTCTGCAGAGAATTCCTGCTTCAGCGAAAAGAGGCCTTCCTGAGGCTGGAAGCATGTTGCTGTGTGCATGCGTGAGAGAACTGCAAGGGAGTCCCAAAACATTTTCCGTGGGAGACTCAGGCCCCGGAAGAAAGCAGAGCACGACTCCCCACTTGTGTCATGGTCTGTGGGAGGAAGCAGTTTACCGTGTACTGTAGCTGAGAGCCTGGGGAACGGGTTCCACCCGTAAAATCGAGGGAGCACCAAGGCCGGCGCGGAAGGCAGCTCTCAGCTCACCTCTTGTTTACGCGCCTACTCCCGTTGCCCCGTGTGTGCGTGCAGGCTTGAAGGCAACCCCCTAACTCGAAGGAACAACTCTGCTGAGAACCCGTGCTTCAGCCGAAAGAGCCGTTCCTGAGGGTGCAAGCATTTTGCTGTGGCAATGCGTGAGAGCACTGCAAGGGAGTCCGGAGGCCTTTTCCGAGTGAGACTCAGGCCCTGGCCGAAGGCAGCACACGGCTCCCCACTTGTTTCAGGAAGCTAGCTCTGCGGCCTCACTTTCGCATGGAAGCCTAATCGCTAGCGTTCGAACTCGAAGAGACAACACGGTAGAGAAACCGTGCTTTAGCTGCCATCCACCTCTCTGAGGGAGGAAGCAGTTTCCAGGCTACCGTGGGGGAGAGCCTGGGGAACGGGTTCCTCACGTGAAACCGAGGGAGAGGAAGTCCGGGCCGGAAGGCACCTCTCGACTCAGCTCTTGTTACCTGAAGCTCACCCTTACTGCCCCATGCGTGCCTAGGAATGCTAAGGGCTCCACGCTGATTTGGCAGAAAGAAGCCGGTAAAGAAGCCCGGCTTCAGCTCATTCAATGCCTCTCCACAGGGTGGCAGCCTTTTCAACTCTGCTTCAGGGCAAGCGTGGGGAGTGAGTCCCAGCAGAATTCCGAGGGAGAAAGAAGCATGGGCAGAAGGCACCCCTCGACTCAACTCTTGTTTCGGGAACCTAGGTCGGCTCTCCCGCGTGTGCGGGGGGTCCTAAGGGCCGTCCACCCGACGCAAAGGAGCCACACTGGAGAGAACCCGTGCCTCGGCACAGATCGCCCTTCCTGAGCGTGCACTTCATCTCGTGTGTGTTTCTGTGAACGCATGAGAAATGGAACCCAAACGGAACCCGGAGTGAGAAGCAGGCCTGTAAGGAAGGCTGCTGTCGACTCCGCTGTTGTTTTAGGAGATCCGCCCTGCCCTGCCCTGGGTGCCTGGATGCCTGGTTACCGGGCTACTAACACCAGGAATCAATGCTAGAGAGTTCCTGCGCTTTAGTTAACATTGCCGTTCCTGAAGCCAGAGGAATTTCACAGTGCTCGTGCAGGAGAGACGGGGGAAAGGGTCCCGTCCGTGAAATGGAGCGAGAAACAGGCCGCTGCGGAAGGCCGCTCTCAACTCACCTCTTGTGGAGGAGGCCGGTCCCCTTGCCCCGGGTGTGCCTGCAGGCCTACAGCCAAGCCCCTCAGTCGAAGGAACAAGTGTGTAGAGAATTCCTGCTTCAGCGAAAAGAGGCCTTCCCGAGGCTGGAAGCATGTTGCTGTGTGCATGCGTGAGAGAACGGCAAGGGAGTCCCCAACCATTTTCCGTGGGAGACTCAGGCCCCGGAAGAAGGCCGAGCACGACTCCTCACTGGTGTCATGGTCTGTGGGGGGAAGCAGTTTACTCTGCACTGTGGGTGAGAGCCTGGGGACGGGTTCCATACGTAAACTCGATGGAGAAACAGGCCGGTGCAGAAGGCAGCTGTCAGCTCCCTCCTGGGTTACGGGGCTGGTACCGTTGCCCCGTGTGTGCCTGCAGGCCTAAAGCCAAGCACCTAAGTCGAAGGAACAAGTGCGGAGAGAATTCCTGCTTCAGCGGAAATAGGCCTTCCTGAGGCTGGAAGCGTGTTGCTGTGTGCATGCGTGAGCGCACTGCAACGGAGTCCCAAACCATTTTCCGTGGGAGCCTCAGGCCGCTGCAGAAGGCAGCACACGACTCCCCACGTGTTTCAGGAAGCTAGCCCTGCGGCCCCACTTGTGCACGGAAGTCTAATCGCTTGCGTTCTACCTCGAAGAAACAACAGTGTACAGAAGCCGTGCTTTGGCTACCGTCGACCCCTCTGTGGGAGGAAGCAGTTTATGCTGCAGTGTGGGTGAGGGCCTGGGGGGGGGGGGGGGGGCGGGTTCCATAGGTAAAATCGAGGCAGAACCAGGCCGGCGCAGAAGGCAGCTGTCGACTCACTCCTTGTTTACGAGGCTGGTACCGTTGCCCCGTACGTGTGCCTGCAGGCCTAAAGCCAAGCCCCTGAGTCGAAGGAACAAGTGTGTGGAGAATTCCTGCTTCAGCGAAAAGAGGCCTTCCCGAGGCTGGAAGCATGTTGCTGTGTGCATGCGTGAGAGAACGGCAAGGGAGTCCCCAACCATTTTCCGCGGGAGACTCAGGCCCCGGAAGAAGGCCGAGCACGACTCCCCACTGGTGTCGTGGTCTGTGGGAGGAAGCAGTTCACTCTGCACTGTGGGTGAGAGCCTGCGGACGGGTTCCATTCGTAAACTCGATGGAGAAACAGGCCGGTGCCGAAGGCAGCTGTCAGCTCACTCCTTGTTTACGAGGCTGGTACCGTTGCCCCGTGTGTGCCTGCAGGCCTGAAGCCAAGCACCTAAGTGGAGGGAACAAGTCTGCAGAGAATTCCTGCTTCAGCGAAAAGAGGCCTTCCTGAGGCTGGAAGCATGTTGCTGTGTGCATGCGTGAGAGAACTGCAAGGGAGTCCCAAAACATTTTCCGTGGGAGACTCAGGCCCCGGAAGAAAGCAGAGCACGACTCCCCACTTGTGTCATGGTCTGTGGGAGGAAGCAGTTTACCGTGTACTGTAGCTGAGAGCCTGGGGAACGGGTTCCACCCGTAAAATCGAGGGAGCACCAAGGCCGGCGCGGAAGGCAGCTCTCAGCTCACCTCTTGTTTACGCGCCTACTCCCGTTGCCCCGTGTGTGCGTGCAGGCTTGAAGGCAACCCCCTAACTCGAAGGAACAACTCTGCTGAGAACCCGTGCTTCAGCCGAAAGAGCCGTTCCTGAGGGTGCAAGCATTTTGCTGTGGCAATGCGTGAGAGCACTGCAAGGGAGTCCGGAGGCCTTTTCCGAGTGAGACTCAGGCCCTGGCCGAAGGCAGCACACGGCTCCCCACTTGTTTCAGGAAGCTAGCTCTGCGGCCTCACTTTCGCATGGAAGCCTAATCGCTAGCGTTCGAACTCGAAGAGACAACACGGTAGAGAAACCGTGCTTTAGCTGCCATCCACCTCTCTGAGGGAGGAAGCAGTTTCCAGGCTACCGTGGGGGAGAGCCTGGGGAACGGGTTCCTCACGTGAAACCGAGGGAGAGGAAGTCCGGGCCGGAAGGCACCTCTCGACTCAGCTCTTGTTACCTGAAGCTCACCCTTAATGCCCCATGCGTGCCTAGGAATGCTAAGGGCTCCACGCTGATTTGGCAGAAAGAAGCCGGTAAAGAAGCCCGGCTTCAGCTCATTCAATGCCTCTCCACAGGGTGGCAGCCTTTTCAACTCTGCTTCAGGGCAAGCGTGGGGAGTGAGTCCCAGCAGAATTCCGAGGGAGAAAGAAGCATGGGCAGAAGGCACCCCTCGACTCAACTCTTGTTTCGGGAACCTAGGTCGGCTCTCCCGCGTGTGCGGGGGGTCCTAAGGGCCGTCCACCCGACGCAAAGGAGCCACACTGGAGAGAACCCGTGCCTCGGCACAGATCGCCCTTCCTGAGCGTGCACTTCATCTCGTGTGTGTTTCTGTGAACGCATGAGAAATGGAACCCAAACGGAACCCGGAGTGAGAAGCAGGCCTGTAAGGAAGGCTGCTCTCGACTCCGCTGTTGTTTTAGGAGATCCGCCCTGCCCTGCCCTGGGTGCCTGGATGCCTGGTTACCGGGCTACTAACACCAGGAATCAATGCTAGAGAGTTCCTGCGCTTTAGTTAACATTGCCGTTCCTGAAGCCAGAGGAATTTCACAGTGCTCGTGCAGGAGAGACGGGGGAAAGGGTCCCGTCCGTGAAATGGAGCGAGAAACAGGCCGCTGCGGAAGGCCGCTCTCAACTCACCTCTTGTGGAGGAGGCCGGTCCCCTTGCCCCGGGTGTGCCTGCAGGCCTACAGCCAAGCCCCTCAGTCGAAGGAACAAGTGTGTAGAGAATTCCTGCTTCAGCGAAAAGAGGCCTTCCCGAGGCTGGAAGCATGTTGCTGTGTGCATGCGTGAGAGAACGGCAAGGGAGTCCCCAACCATTTTCCGTGGGAGACTCAGGCCCCGGAAGAAGGCCGAGCACGACTCCTCACTGGTGTCATGGTCTGTGGGGGGAAGCAGTTTACTCTGCACTGTGGGTGAGAGCCTGGGGACGGGTTCCATACGTAAACTCGATGGAGAAACAGGCCGGTGCAGAAGGCAGCTGTCAGCTCCCTCCTGGGTTACGGGGCTGGTACCGTTGCCCCGTGTGTGCCTGCAGGCCTAAAGCCAAGCACCTAAGTCGAAGGAACAAGTGCGGAGAGAATTCCTGCTTCAGCGGAAATAGGCCTTCCTGAGGCTGGAAGCGTGTTGCTGTGTGCATGCGTGAGCGCACTGCAACGGAGTCCCAAACCATTTTCCGTGGGAGCCTCAGGCCGCTGCAGAAGGCAGCACACGACTCCCCACGTGTTTCAGGAAGCTAGCCCTGCGGCCCCACTTGTGCACGGAAGTCTAATCGCTTGCGTTCTACCTCGAAGAAACAACAGTGTACAGAAGCCGTGCTTTGGCTACCGTCGACCCCTCTGTGGGAGGAAGCAGTTTATGCTGCAGTGTGGGTGAGGTCCTGGGGGGGGGGGGGGGGGCGGGTTCCATAGGTAAAATCGAGGCAGAACCAGGCCGGCGCAGAAGGCAGCTGTCGACTCACTCCTTGTTTACGAGGCTGGTACCGTTGCCCCGTACGTGTGCCTGCAGGCCTAAAGCCAAGCCCCTGAGTCGAAGGAACAAGTGTGTGGAGAATTCCTGCTTCAGCGAAAAGAGGCCTTCCCGAGGCTGGAAGCATGTTGCTGTGTGCATGCGTGAGAGAACGGCAAGGGAGTCCCCAACCATTTTCCGCGGGAGACTCAGGCCCCGGAAGAAGGCCGAGCACGACTCCCCACTGGTGTCGTGGTCTGTGGGAGGAAGCAGTTCACTCTGCACTGTGGGTGAGAGCCTGCGGACGGGTTCCATTCGTAAACTCGATGGAGAAACAGGCCGGTGCCGAAGGCAGCTGTCAGCTCACTCCTTGTTTACGAGGCTGGTACCGTTGCCCCGTGTGTGCCTGCAGGCCTGAAGCCAAGCACCTAAGTGGAGGGAACAAGTCTGCAGAGAATTCCTGCTTCAGCGAAAAGAGGCCTTCCTGAGGCTGGAAGCATGTTGCTGTGTGCATGCGTGAGAGAACTGCAAGGGAGTCCCAAAACACTTTCCGTGGGAGACTCAGGCCCCGGAAGAAAGCAGAGCACGACTCCCCACTTGTGTCATGGTCTGTGGGAGGAAGCAGTTTACCGTGTACTGTAGCTGAGAGCCTGGGGAACGGGTTCCACCCGTAAAATCGAGGGAGCACCAAGGCCGGCGCGGAAGGCAGCTCTCAGCTCACCTCTTGTTTACGCGCCTACTCCCGTTGCCCCGTGTGTGCGTGCAGGCTTGAAGGCAACCCCCTAACTCGAAGGAACAACTCTGCTGAGAACCCGTGCTTCAGCCGAAAGAGCCGTTCCTGAGGGTGCAAGCATTTTGCTGTGGCAATGCGTGAGAGCACTGCAAGGGAGTCCGGAGGCCTTTTCCGAGTGAGACTCAGGCCCTGGCCGAAGGCAGCACACGGCTCCCCACTTGTTTCAGGAAGCTAGCTCTGCGGCCTCACTTTCGCATGGAAGCCTAATCGCTAGCGTTCGAACTCGAAGAGACAACACGGTAGAGAAACCGTGCTTTAGCTGCCATCCACCTCTCTGAGGGAGGAAGCAGTTTCCAGGCTACCGTGGGGGAGAGCCTGGGGAACGGGTTCCTCACGTGAAACCGAGGGAGAGGAAGTCCGGGCCGGAAGGCACCTCTCGACTCAGCTCTTGTTACCTGAAGCTCACCCTTACTGCCCCATGCGTGCCTAGGAATGCTAAGGGCTCCACGCTGATTTGGCAGAAAGAAGCCGGTAAAGAAGCCCGGCTTCAGCTCATTCAATGCCTCTCCACAGGGTGGCAGCCTTTTCAACTCTGCTTCAGGGCAAGCGTGGGGAGTGAGTCCCAGCAGAATTCCGAGGGAGAAAGAAGCATGGGCAGAAGGCACCCCTCGACTCAACTCTTGTTTCGGGAACCTAGGTCGGCTCTCCCGCGTGTGCGGGGGGTCCTAAGGGCCGTCCACCCGACGCAAAGGAGCCACACTGGAGAGAACCCGTGCCTCGGCACAGATCGCCCTTCCTGAGCGTGCACTTCATCTCGTGTGTGTTTCTGTGAACGCATGAGAAATGGAACCCAAACGGAACCCGGAGTGAGAAGCAGGCCTGTAAGGAAGGCTGCTGTCGACTCCGCTGTTGTTTTAGGAGATCCGCCCTGCCCTGCCCTGGGTGCCTGGATGCCTGGTTACCGGGCTACTAACACCAGGAATCAATGCTAGAGAGTTCCTGCGCTTTAGTTAACATTGCCGTTCCTGAAGCCAGAGGAATTTCACAGTGCTCGTGCAGGAGAGACGGGGGAAAGGGTCCCGTCCGTGAAATGGAGCGAGAAACAGGCCGCTGCGGAAGGCCGCTCTCAACTCACCTCTTGTGGAGGAGGCCGGTCCCCTTGCCCCGGGTGTGCCTGCAGGCCTACAGCCAAGCCCCTCAGTCGAAGGAACAAGTGTGTAGAGAATTCCTGCTTCAGCGAAAAGAGGCCTTCCCGAGGCTGGAAGCATGTTGCTGTGTGCATGCGTGAGAGAACGGCAAGGGAGTCCCCAACCATTTTCCGTGGGAGACTCAGGCCCCGGAAGAAGGCCGAGCACGACTCCTCACTGGTGTCATGGTCTGTGGGGGGAAGCAGTTTACTCTGCACTGTGGGTGAGAGCCTGGGGACGGGTTCCATACGTAAACTCGATGGAGAAACAGGCCGGTGCAGAAGGCAGCTGTCAGCTCCCTCCTGGGTTACGGGGCTGGTACCGTTGCCCCGTGTGTGCCTGCAGGCCTAAAGCCAAGCACCTAAGTCGAAGGAACAAGTGCGGAGAGAATTCCTGCTTCAGCGGAAATAGGCCTTCCTGAGGCTGGAAGCGTGTTGCTGTGTGCATGCGTGAGCGCACTGCAACGGAGTCCCAAACCATTTTCCGTGGGAGCCTCAGGCCGCTGCAGAAGGCAGCACACGACTCCCCACGTGTTTCAGGAAGCTAGCCCTGCGGCCCCACTTGTGCACGGAAGTCTAATCGCTTGCGTTCTACCTCGAAGAAACAACAGTGTACAGAAGCCGTGCTTTGGCTACCGTCGACCCCTCTGTGGGAGGAAGCAGTTTATGCTGCAGTGTGGGTGAGGTCCTGGGGGGGGGGGGGGCGGGTTCCATAGGTAAAATCGAGGCAGAACCAGGCCGGCGCAGAAGGCAGCTGTCGACTCACTCCTTGTTTACGAGGCTGGTACCGTTGCCCCGTACGTGTGCCTGCAGGCCTAAAGCCAAGCCCCTGAGTCGAAGGAACAAGTGTGTGGAGAATTCCTGCTTCAGCGAAAAGAGGCCTTCCCGAGGCTGGAAGCATGTTGCTGTGTGCATGCGTGAGAGAACGGCAAGGGAGTCCCCAACCATTTTCCGCGGGAGACTCAGGCCCCGGAAGAAGGCCGAGCACGACTCCCCACTGGTGTCGTGGTCTGTGGGAGGAAGCAGTTCACTCTGCACTGTGGGTGAGAGCCTGCGGACGGGTTCCATTCGTAAACTCGATGGAGAAACAGGCCGGTGCCGAAGGCAGCTGTCAGCTCACTCCTTGTTTACGAGGCTGGTACCGTTGCCCCGTGTGTGCCTGCAGGCCTGAAGCCAAGCACCTAAGTGGAGGGAACAAGTCTGCAGAGAATTCCTGCTTCAGCGAAAAGAGGCCTTCCTGAGGCTGGAAGCATGTTGCTGTGTGCATGCGTGAGAGAACTGCAAGGGAGTCCCAAAACACTTTCCGTGGGAGACTCAGGCCCCGGAAGAAAGCAGAGCACGACTCCCCACTTGTGTCATGGTCTGTGGGAGGAAGCAGTTTACCGTGTACTGTAGCTGAGAGCCTGGGGAACGGGTTCCACCCGTAAAATCGAGGGAGCACCAAGGCCGGCGCGGAAGGCAGCTCTCAGCTCACCTCTTGTTTACGCGCCTACTCCCGTTGCCCCGTGTGTGCGTGCAGGCTTGAAGGCAACCCCCTAACTCGAAGGAACAACTCTGCTGAGAACCCGTGCTTCAGCCGAAAGAGCCGTTCCTGAGGGTGCAAGCATTTTGCTGTGGCAATGCGTGAGAGCACTGCAAGGGAGTCCGGAGGCCTTTTCCGAGTGAGACTCAGGCCCTGGCCGAAGGCAGCACACGGCTCCCCACTTGTTTCAGGAAGCTAGCTCTGCGGCCTCACTTTCGCATGGAAGCCTAATCGCTAGCGTTCGAACTCGAAGAGACAACACGGTAGAGAAACCGTGCTTTAGCTGCCATCCACCTCTCTGAGGGAGGAAGCAGTTTCCAGGCTACCGTGGGGGAGAGCCTGGGGAACGGGTTCCTCACGTGAAACCGAGGGAGAGGAAGTCCGGGCCGGAAGGCACCTCTCGACTCAGCTCTTGTTACCTGAAGCTCACCCTTACTGCCCCATGCGTGCCTAGGAATGCTAAGGGCTCCACGCTGATTTGGCAGAAAGAAGCCGGTAAAGAAGCCCGGCTTCAGCTCATTCAATGCCTCTCCACAGGGTGGCAGCCTTTTCAACTCTGCTTCAGGGCAAGCGTGGGGAGTGAGTCCCAGCAGAATTCCGAGGGAGAAAGAAGCATGGGCAGAAGGCACCCCTCGACTCAACTCTTGTTTCGGGAACCTAGGTCGGCTCTCCCGCGTGTGCGGGGGGTCCTAAGGGCCGTCCACCCGACGCAAAGGAGCCACACTGGAGAGAACCCGTGCCTCGGCACAGATCGCCCTTCCTGAGCGTGCACTTCATCTCGTGTGTGTTTCTGTGAACGCATGAGAAATGGAACCCAAACGGAACCCGGAGTGAGAAGCAGGCCTGTAAGGAAGGCTGCTGTCGACTCCGCTGTTGTTTTAGGAGATCCGCCCTGCCCTGCCCTGGGTGCCTGGATGCCTGGTTACCGGGCTACTAACACCAGGAATCAATGCTAGAGAGTTCCTGCGCTTTAGTTAACATTGCCGTTCCTGAAGCCAGAGGAATTTCACAGTGCTCGTGCAGGAGAGACGGGGGAAAGGGTCCCGTCCGTGAAATGGAGCGAGAAACAGGCCGCTGCGGAAGGCCGCTCTCAACTCACCTCTTGTGGAGGAGGCCGGTCCCCTTGCCCCGGGTGTGCCTGCAGGCCTACAGCCAAGCCCCTCAGTCGAAGGAACAAGTGTGTAGAGAATTCCTGCTTCAGCGAAAAGAGGCCTTCCCGAGGCTGGAAGCATGTTGCTGTGTGCATGCGTGAGAGAACGGCAAGGGAGTCCCCAACCATTTTCCGTGGGAGACTCAGGCCCCGGAAGAAGGCCGAGCACGACTCCTCACTGGTGTCATGGTCTGTGGGGGGAAGCAGTTTACTCTGCACTGTGGGTGAGAGCCTGGGGACGGGTTCCATACGTAAACTCGATGGAGAAACAGGCCGGTGCAGAAGGCAGCTGTCAGCTCCCTCCTGGGTTACGGGGCTGGTACCGTTGCCCCGTGTGTGCCTGCAGGCCTAAAGCCAAGCACCTAAGTCGAAGGAACAAGTGCGGAGAGAATTCCTGCTTCAGCGGAAATAGGCCTTCCTGAGGCTGGAAGCGTGTTGCTGTGTGCATGCGTGAGCGCACTGCAACGGAGTCCCAAACCATTTTCCGTGGGAGCCTCAGGCCGCTGCAGAAGGCAGCACACGACTCCCCACGTGTTTCAGGAAGCTAGCCCTGCGGCCCCACTTGTGCACGGAAGTCTAATCGCTTGCGTTCTACCTCGAAGAAACAACAGTGTACAGAAGCCGTGCTTTGGCTACCGTCGACCCCTCTGTGGGAGGAAGCAGTTTATGCTGCAGTGTGGGTGAGGTCCTGGGGGGGGGGGGGGGCGGGTTCCATAGGTAAAATCGAGGCAGAACCAGGCCGGCGCAGAAGGCAGCTGTCGACTCACTCCTTGTTTACGAGGCTGGTACCGTTGCCCCGTACGTGTGCCTGCAGGCCTAAAGCCAAGCCCCTGAGTCGAAGGAACAAGTGTGTGGAGAATTCCTGCTTCAGCGAAAAGAGGCCTTCCCGAGGCTGGAAGCATGTTGCTGTGTGCATGCGTGAGAGAACGGCAAGGGAGTCCCCAACCATTTTCCGCGGGAGACTCAGGCCCCGGAAGAAGGCCGAGCACGACTCCCCACTGGTGTCGTGGTCTGTGGGAGGAAGCAGTTCACTCTGCACTGTGGGTGAGAGCCTGCGGACGGGTTCCATTCGTAAACTCGATGGAGAAACAGGCCGGTGCCGAAGGCAGCTGTCAGCTCACTCCTTGTTTACGAGGCTGGTACCGTTGCCCCGTGTGTGCCTGCAGGCCTGAAGCCAAGCACCTAAGTGGAGGGAACAAGTCTGCAGAGAATTCCTGCTTCAGCGAAAAGAGGCCTTCCTGAGGCTGGAAGCATGTTGCTGTGTGCATGCGTGAGAGAACTGCAAGGGAGTCCCAAAACACTTTCCGTGGGAGACTCAGGCCCCGGAAGAAAGCAGAGCACGACTCCCCACTTGTGTCATGGTCTGTGGGAGGAAGCAGTTTACCGTGTACTGTAGCTGAGAGCCTGGGGAACGGGTTCCACCCGTAAAATCGAGGGAGCACCAAGGCCGGCGCGGAAGGCAGCTCTCAGCTCACCTCTTGTTTACGCGCCTACTCCCGTTGCCCCGTGTGTGCGTGCAGGCTTGAAGGCAACCCCCTAACTCGAAGGAACAACTCTGCTGAGAACCCGTGCTTCAGCCGAAAGAGCCGTTCCTGAGGGTGCAAGCATTTTGCTGTGGCAATGCGTGAGAGCACTGCAAGGGAGTCCGGAGGCCTTTTCCGAGTGAGACTCAGGCCCTGGCCGAAGGCAGCACACGGCTCCCCACTTGTTTCAGGAAGCTAGCTCTGCGGCCTCACTTTCGCATGGAAGCCTAATCGCTAGCGTTCGAACTCGAAGAGACAACACGGTAGAGAAACCGTGCTTTAGCTGCCATCCACCTCTCTGAGGGAGGAAGCAGTTTCCAGGCTACCGTGGGGGAGAGCCTGGGGAACGGGTTCCTCACGTGAAACCGAGGGAGAGGAAGTCCGGGCCGGAAGGCACCTCTCGACTCAGCTCTTGTTACCTGAAGCTCACCCTTACTGCCCCATGCGTGCCTAGGAATGCTAAGGGCTCCACGCTGATTTGGCAGAAAGAAGCCGGTAAAGAAGCCCGGCTTCAGCTCATTCAATGCCTCTCCACAGGGTGGCAGCCTTTTCAACTCTGCTTCAGGGCAAGCGTGGGGAGTGAGTCCCAGCAGAATTCCGAGGGAGAAAGAAGCATGGGCAGAAGGCACCCCTCGACTCAACTCTTGTTTCGGGAACCTAGGTCGGCTCTCCCGCGTGTGCGGGGGGTCCTAAGGGCCGTCCACCCGACGCAAAGGAGCCACACTGGAGAGAACCCGTGCCTCGGCACAGATCGCCCTTCCTGAGCGTGCACTTCATCTCGTGTGTGTTTCTGTGAACGCATGAGAAATGGAACCCAAACGGAACCCGGAGTGAGAAGCAGGCCTGTAAGGAAGGCTGCTGTCGACTCCGCTGTTGTTTTAGGAGATCCGCCCTGCCCTGCCCTGGGTGCCTGGATGCCTGGTTACCGGGCTACTAACACCAGGAATCAATGCTAGAGAGTTCCTGCGCTTTAGTTAACATTGCCGTTCCTGAAGCCAGAGGAATTTCACAGTGCTCGTGCAGGAGAGACGGGGGAAAGGGTCCCGTCCGTGAAATGGAGCGAGAAACAGGCCGCTGCGGAAGGCCGCTCTCAACTCACCTCTTGTGGAGGAGGCCGGTCCCCTTGCCCCGGGTGTGCCTGCAGGCCTACAGCCAAGCCCCTCAGTCGAAGGAACAAGTGTGTAGAGAATTCCTGCTTCAGCGAAAAGAGGCCTTCCCGAGGCTGGAAGCATGTTGCTGTGTGCATGCGTGAGAGAACGGCAAGGGAGTCCCCAACCATTTTCCGTGGGAGACTCAGGCCCCGGAAGAAGGCCGAGCACGACTCCTCACTGGTGTCATGGTCTGTGGGGGGAAGCAGTTTACTCTGCACTGTGGGTGAGAGCCTGGGGACGGGTTCCATACGTAAACTCGATGGAGAAACAGGCCGGTGCAGAAGGCAGCTGTCAGCTCCCTCCTGGGTTACGGGGCTGGTACCGTTGCCCCGTGTGTGCCTGCAGGCCTAAAGCCAAGCACCTAAGTCGAAGGAACAAGTGCGGAGAGAATTCCTGCTTCAGCGGAAATAGGCCTTCCTGAGGCTGGAAGCGTGTTGCTGTGTGCATGCGTGAGCGCACTGCAACGGAGTCCCAAACCATTTTCCGTGGGAGCCTCAGGCCGCTGCAGAAGGCAGCACACGACTCCCCACGTGTTTCAGGAAGCTAGCCCTGCGGCCCCACTTGTGCACGGAAGTCTAATCGCTTGCGTTCTACCTCGAAGAAACAACAGTGTACAGAAGCCGTGCTTTGGCTACCGTCGACCCCTCTGTGGGAGGAAGCAGTTTATGCTGCAGTGTGGGTGAGGTCCTGGGGGGGGGGGGGGGGGGGCGGGTTCCATAGGTAAAATCGAGGCAGAACCAGGCCGGCGCAGAAGGCAGCTGTCGACTCACTCCTTGTTTACGAGGCTGGTACCGTTGCCCCGTACGTGTGCCTGCAGGCCTAAAGCCAAGCCCCTGAGTCGAAGGAACAAGTGTGTGGAGAATTCCTGCTTCAGCGAAAAGAGGCCTTCCCGAGGCTGGAAGCATGTTGCTGTGTGCATGCGTGAGAGAACGGCAAGGGAGTCCCCAACCATTTTCCGCGGGAGACTCAGGCCCCGGAAGAAGGCCGAGCACGACTCCCCACTGGTGTCGTGGTCTGTGGGAGGAAGCAGTTCACTCTGCACTGTGGGTGAGAGCCTGCGGACGGGTTCCATTCGTAAACTCGATGGAGAAACAGGCCGGTGCCGAAGGCAGCTGTCAGCTCACTCCTTGTTTACGAGGCTGGTACCGTTGCCCCGTGTGTGCCTGCAGGCCTGAAGCCAAGCACCTAAGTGGAGGGAACAAGTCTGCAGAGAATTCCTGCTTCAGCGAAAAGAGGCCTTCCTGAGGCTGGAAGCATGTTGCTGTGTGCATGCGTGAGAGAACTGCAAGGGAGTCCCAAAACACTTTCCGTGGGAGACTCAGGCCCCGGAAGAAAGCAGAGCACGACTCCCCACTTGTGTCATGGTCTGTGGGAGGAAGCAGTTTACCGTGTACTGTAGCTGAGAGCCTGGGGAACGGGTTCCACCCGTAAAATCGAGGGAGCACCAAGGCCGGCGCGGAAGGCAGCTCTCAGCTCACCTCTTGTTTACGCGCCTACTCCCGTTGCCCCGTGTGTGCGTGCAGGCTTGAAGGCAACCCCCTAACTCGAAGGAACAACTCTGCTGAGAACCCGTGCTTCAGCCGAAAGAGCCGTTCCTGAGGGTGCAAGCATTTTGCTGTGGCAATGCGTGAGAGCACTGCAAGGGAGTCCGGAGGCCTTTTCCGAGTGAGACTCAGGCCCTGGCCGAAGGCAGCACACGGCTCCCCACTTGTTTCAGGAAGCTAGCTCTGCGGCCTCACTTTCGCATGGAAGCCTAATCGCTAGCGTTCGAACTCGAAGAGACAACACGGTAGAGAAACCGTGCTTTAGCTGCCATCCACCTCTCTGAGGGAGGAAGCAGTTTCCAGGCTACCGTGGGGGAGAGCCTGGGGAACGGGTTCCTCACGTGAAACCGAGGGAGAGGAAGTCCGGGCCGGAAGGCACCTCTCGACTCAGCTCTTGTTACCTGAAGCTCACCCTTACTGCCCCATGCGTGCCTAGGAATGCTAAGGGCTCCACGCTGATTTGGCAGAAAGAAGCCGGTAAAGAAGCCCGGCTTCAGCTCATTCAATGCCTCTCCACAGGGTGGCAGCCTTTTCAACTCTGCTTCAGGGCAAGCGTGGGGAGTGAGTCCCAGCAGAATTCCGAGGGAGAAAGAAGCATGGGCAGAAGGCACCCCTCGACTCAACTCTTGTTTCGGGAACCTAGGTCGGCTCTCCCGCGTGTGCGGGGGGTCCTAAGGGCCGTCCACCCGACGCAAAGGAGCCACACTGGAGAGAACCCGTGCCTCGGCACAGATCGCCCTTCCTGAGCGTGCACTTCATCTCGTGTGTGTTTCTGTGAACGCATGAGAAATGGAACCCAAACGGAACCCGGAGTGAGAAGCAGGCCTGTAAGGAAGGCTGCTGTCGACTCCGCTGTTGTTTTAGGAGATCCGCCCTGCCCTGCCCTGGGTGCCTGGATGCCTGGTTACCGGGCTACTAACACCAGGAATCAATGCTAGAGAGTTCCTGCGCTTTAGTTAACATTGCCGTTCCTGAAGCCAGAGGAATTTCACAGTGCTCGTGCAGGAGAGACGGGGGAAAGGGTCCCGTCCGTGAAATGGAGCGAGAAACAGGCCGCTGCGGAAGGCCGCTCTCAACTCACCTCTTGTGGAGGAGGCCGGTCCCCTTGCCCCGGGTGTGCCTGCAGGCCTACAGCCAAGCCCCTCAGTCGAAGGAACAAGTGTGTAGAGAATTCCTGCTTCAGCGAAAAGAGGCCTTCCCGAGGCTGGAAGCATGTTGCTGTGTGCATGCGTGAGAGAACGGCAAGGGAGTCCCCAACCATTTTCCGTGGGAGACTCAGGCCCCGGAAGAAGGCCGAGCACGACTCCTCACTGGTGTCATGGTCTGTGGGGGGAAGCAGTTTACTCTGCACTGTGGGTGAGAGCCTGGGGACGGGTTCCATACGTAAACTCGATGGAGAAACAGGCCGGTGCAGAAGGCAGCTGTCAGCTCCCTCCTGGGTTACGGGGCTGGTACCGTTGCCCCGTGTGTGCCTGCAGGCCTAAAGCCAAGCACCTAAGTCGAAGGAACAAGTGCGGAGAGAATTCCTGCTTCAGCGGAAATAGGCCTTCCTGAGGCTGGAAGCGTGTTGCTGTGTGCATGCGTGAGCGCACTGCAACGGAGTCCCAAACCATTTTCCGTGGGAGCCTCAGGGCCGCTGCAGAAGGCAGCACACGACTCCCCACGTGTTTCAGGAAGCTAGCCCTGCGGCCCCACTTGTGCACGGAAGTCTAATCGCTTGCGTTCTACCTCGAAGAAACAACAGTGTACAGAAGCCGTGCTTTGGCTACCGTCGACCCCCTCTGTGGGAGGAAGCAGTTTATGCTGCAGTGTGGGTGAGGGCCTGGGGGGGGGGGGGGGGGGGGGGGGCGGGTTCCATAGGTAAAATCGAGGCAGAACCAGGCCGGCGCAGAAGGCAGCTGTCGACTCACTCCTTGTTTACGAGGCTGGTACCGTTGCCCCGTACGTGTGCCTGCAGGCCTAAAGCCAAGCCCCTGAGTCGAAGGAACAAGTGTGTGGAGAATTCCTGCTTCAGCGAAAAGAGGCCTTCCCGAGGCTGGAAGCATGTTGCTGTGTGCATGCGTGAGAGAACGGCAAGGGAGTCCCCAACCATTTTCCGCGGGAGACTCAGGCCCCGGAAGAAGGCCGAGCACGACTCCCCACTGGTGTCGTGGTCTGTGGGAGGAAGCAGTTCACTCTGCACTGTGGGTGAGAGCCTGCGGACGGGTTCCATTCGTAAACTCGATGGAGAGAAACAGGCCGGTGCCGAAGGCAGCTGTCAGCTCACTCCTTGTTTACGAGGCTGGTACCGTTGCCCCGTGTGTGCCTGCAGGCCTGAAGCCAAGCACCTAAGTGGAGGGAACAAGTCTGCAGAGAATTCCTGCTTCAGCGAAAAGAGGCCTTCCTGAGGCTGGAAGCATGTTGCTGTGTGCATGCGTGAGAGAACTGCAAGGGAGTCCCAAAACACTTTCCGTGGGAGACTCAGGCCCCGGAAGAAAGTCCCCACTTGTGTCATGGTCTGTGGGAGGAAGCAGTTTACCGTGTACTGTAGCTGAGAGCCTGGGGAACGGGTTCCACCCGTAAAATCGAGGGAGCACCAAGGCCGGCGCGGAAGGCAGCTCTCAGCTCACCTCTTGTTTACGCGCCTACTCCCGTTGCCCCGTGTGTGCGTGCAGGCTTGAAGGCAACCCCCTAACTCGAAGGAACAACTCTGCTGAGAACCCGTGCTTCAGCCGAAAGAGCCGTTCCTGAGGTGCAAGCATTTTGCTGTGGCAATGCGTGAGAGCACTGCAAGGGAGTCCGGAGGCCTTTTCCGAGTGAGACTCAGGCCCTGGCCGAAGGCAGCACACGGCTCCCCACTTGTTTCAGGAAGCTAGCTCTGCGGCCTCACTTTCGCATGAAGCCTAATCGCTAGCGTTCGAACTCGAGAGACAACACGGTAGAGAAACCGTGCTTTAGCTGCCATCCACCTCTCTGAGGGAGGAAGCAGTTTCCAGGCTACCGTGGGGGAGAGCCTGGGGAACGGGTTCCTCACGTGAAACCGAGGGAGAGGAAGTCCGGGCCGGAAGGCACCTCTCGACTCAGCTCTTGTTACCTGAAGCTCACCCTTACTGCCCCATGCGTGCCTAGGAATGCTAAGGGCTCCACGCTGATTTGGCAGAAAGAAGCGGTAAAGAAGCCCGCTTCAGCTCATTCAATGCCTCTCCACAGGGTGGCAGCCTTTTCAACTCTGCTCAGGGCAAGCGTGGGGAGTGAGTCCCAGCAGAATTCCGAGGGAGAAAGGAAGCATGGGCAGAAGGCACCCCTCGACTCAACTCTTGTTTCGGGAACCTAGGTCGGCTCTCCCGCGTGTGCGGGGGGTCCTAAGGGCCGTCCACCCGACGCAAAGGAGCCACACTGGAGAGAACCCGTGCCTCGGCACAGATCGCCCTTCCTGAGCGTGCACTTCATCTCGTGTGTGTTTCTGTGAACGCATGAGAAATGGAACCCAAACGGAACCCGGAGTGAGAAGCAGGCCTGTAAGGAAGCTGCTGTCGACTCCGCTGTTGTTTTAGGGAGATCCGCCCTGCCCTGCCCTGGGTGCCTGGATGCCTGGTTACCGGGCTACTAACACCAGGGAATCAATGCTAGAGAGTTCCTGCGCTTTAGTTAACATTGCCGTTCCTGAAGCCAGAGGAATTTCACAGTGCTCGTGCAGGAGAGACGGGGGAAAGGGTCCCGTCCGTGAAATGGAGCGAGAAACAGGCCGCTGCGGAAGGCCGCTCTCAACTCACCTCTTGTGGAGGAGGCCGGTCCCTTGCCCCGGGTGTGCCTGCAGGCCTACAGCCCAAGCCCCTCAGTCGAAGGAACAAGTGTGTAGAGAATTCCTGCTTCAGCGAAAAGAGGCCTTCCCGAGGCTGTGAAGCATGTTGCTGTGTGCATGCGTGAGAGAACGGCAAGGGAGTCCCCAACCATTTTCCCGTGGGAGACTCAGGCCCCGGAAGAAGGCCGAGCACGACTCCTCACTGGTGTCATGGTCTGTGGGGGGAAGCAGTTTACT
>NW_026991998.1:0-41514 GCF_029215605.1 Mirounga angustirostris | reverse complement strand
GGCCTGAGCCTCCCCCGGAAAATGCTTGTGGACTCACTTGCAGTGCGCTCACGCCTGCACACTGCAAAATGCTTCCAGCCTCAGGCAGGGCTATTTTAGCCGAAGCAGGAATTCTCTACAGAGCTGTTCCTTTGAGTTCGCTGGTTGGCTCTAGGCCTGCCTGCAGGCACACACGGGGCAACGTTAAGAGCCCCATAAACGAGAGGCGAGTTGAGAGCTGCCTTCTCCTCAGGCCTGAGTCTCCCTCGATTTTACTTATGGAACCCGTCCCCAGGCTCTCACCCACAGTACACCCTAAACTGCTTCCACCCTCAGAGATGTCCACGGTAGCGAAAGCACGTTTTCCCTACAGTGTTGTTTCTTCGAGTGAGACTGCTAGCGCTTAAGACTTCTTTGCAAAAGTGGGGCCGCAGGGCTAGCTCCATGGAACAAGTGGGGAGTCGTGTTCTGCCTTCTGCCGGGGCCTGAGTCTCACTCGTGAAACGCTTTTGGACTCACGTGCAGTGCGCTCACGCATGCACACCACAAACTGCTTCCAGCCTCAGGCATGGCTCTTTTAGCCTAAGCAGGAATTCTCTACAGAGTTGTTCCTTTTAGATCAGTGGTGGGGTTGAGGCCTGCCTGCAGGCACACATGGGGCAACGGTATCAGCCTCAGAAACAAGAGGTGAATTGAGAGCTGCCCTCCGCACGGGCCTGTTTCTCACTCCATTTCACGTATGGGACCCTCTCCCCGGTCTCTCATACTAGAACACTGTAAAATTACTCCAGCTTCAGGAACGGCGATGTGAAGTAAAGCGCATTAACTCTGCAGCATTGATTCTTGGTGTTCGTAGCCTGGTAAGTAGGCCTCCAGGCACACAGGGTACAGCAGCGCTAATCTCCAAAAACAAGAGGTGAGTCGACAGCAGCCTTCCTTACGGGCCTCCTTCCACTCAGAGTTACGTTTAGGTTCCATTTCTCATGCTTTCACAAAAACACACAATAGATGACGTTCACGCTCAGGAAGGGCGATCTTTGCTGAGGCACGGGTTCTCTCCAGTTTTGTTTGTTGGCGCTGGGGGGATGGCACTTGGGACCACACACACACACGGGAGTGCCGATGTAGGTTCCCGAAACAAGAGTTGAGTCAAGAGGTGCCCTCTGCCCATGCTTATTTCTCCCTCGGAATTCTGCTAGGACTCCTTCCCCAGGTTTGCACTCAAGCACAGTTGAAAATGCTGCCACCCTGTGGAGAGGCGAATGAGCTGAAGCTGGGATTCTTGACCAGCTTCTTTCTGCTAAATCCCTGTGGCGCACTTAGCATTCCTCTGCAAACATGGAGCAGTAGTGTTAGTTTCAGGTAGCAAGAGCTGAGTCGAGAGGTGCCTTCTGGCCCGGACTTCTCCTCCCTCGGTTTGTTCCCCAGGCTCTCACCCACGGTAGCCTGGAAACTGCTTCCTCCCTCAGAGAGGTCGATGGTCGCTAAAGCACGGTTTCTCTACAGTGTTGTTCCTGAAAGAGGTGCCTGGAACTTAGGCCTCCGTGCACACATGCCAGAAGAGTGCTAACTTCTTGAAACTGGATCTGATTCGAGAGGTGCCTTCGAACGAAGCCGTTTCTCACAGAGTGACTTATGTGATCATTTCCCCAGCTATCTGGCCCACACACTGAAAATAGTTCCACCCTCTGTAACAGCGCAGCTAGCTAAAGCACGGTCCCTCTACAGTGCAGTTTCTTCGCGTTACAAAGCGAGCGATAACACGTCCGTGCAAAAGTGGGGCCTCAGTGCTAGCTCCATGAAGCAAGTGGGTAGCCGTGTTCCGCCTTCTGCCGGGGCCTGAGCCTCCCCCGGAAAATGCTTTCGGACTCACTTGCAGTGCGCTCACGCCGGCACACAGCAAACTGCTTCCAGCCTCAGGCAGGGCTATTTTAGCCGAAGCAGGAATTCTCCACAGAGTTGTTCCTTTGAGTTCGCTGGTTGGCTTTAGGCTTGCCTGCAAACACACACGGGGCAACATTATGAGCCCCATAAACAAGAGGCGAGTTGAGAGCTGCCTTCTCCTCAGGCCTGAGTCTCCCTCGATTTTACTTATGGAACCCGTCCCCAGGCTCTCACCCACAGTACACCCTAAACTGCTTCCGCCCTCAGAGATGTCCCCGGTAGCTAAAGCCACGGTTTCTCCACAGTGTTGTTCTTCGAGGGAGTATGCTAGCGATTCGACTTGCATGCAACAGTGGGGCCGCAGTGCTAGCCTCACGAAACGAGTGGGGAGTCGTGCTGTGCCTTCTACCGGGGCCTGAGTCGCACTTCGGAAATGGGTTCGGACTCACTTGCAGTGCGCTCATGCATACACACAGCACAACGCTTCCACCTTCAGGCATGGCTCTTTCAGCCTAAGAAGGAATCCTCTACAAACTTGATCCTTTGAGTTCCCTTGTTCGCTTTAGACCTGCCTGCAGGCACACTCGGGGCAACGGTACGAGCCTCATAAACAAGAGGCGAGTTGAGAGCTGCCTTCTGTTCCGGCCTGTGTCTCCCTCGATTTGAAGTATGGACCCCGTCCCCAGGCTCTCACCCACCGTACACTCTAAATTGCTTCCCCCTCAGAGAGGACGACGGTAGCTGAAGCACGGTCCCTCTACAGTGTTGTTTCTTCGAGTTACAAAGCTAGCGATAAGACTTCCATGCAAAAGTGGGGCCGCACTGCTAGTTCCATGAAGCAAGTGGGGAGTCGTGTTCTGCCTTCTGCCGGGGCCTGAGCTTTCCCCGGAAAATGCTTGTGGACTCACTTGCAGTGCGCTCACGCCGGCACACAGCAAACTGCTTCCAGCCTCAGGCAGGGCTATTTTAGCCGAAGCAGGAATTCTCTACAGAGTTGTTCCTTTGAGTTCGCTGGTTGGCTCTAGGGCTGCCTGCAGGCACACACGGGGCAACGTTACGAGCCTCATAGACAAGAGGCGAGTTGAGAGCTGCCTTCTCCTCAGGCCTGAGTCTCCCTCGATTGTACCTGTGGAACCAGTCCCCAGGCTCTCAACCACTGTCCACTCTAACTGCTTCCTCCTTCAGAGAGGTCGATGGTAGCGAAAGCACGGTTTCCCTACAGTGCAGTTTCTTCGAGTTAGAATGCTAGCGATTAGACTTCCTTGCAAAAGTGGGGCCGCACTGCTAGGTTCGTGGAACAAGTGGGGAGCCGTGTTCTGCCTTCTGCCGGGGCCTGAGTCGCCCTTGGGAAATGGTTTCGGCCTCACTTGCAGTGCGCTCATGCATGCACACGGCAAAAGGCTTCCACCTTCAGGCATGGTTCTTTCAGCCTAAGTAGGAATCCTGTACAAACTTGTTCCTTTGAGTTTGCTGGTTCGCTTTAGGCCTGCCTGCAGGCCCACTCGGGGCAACGGTACGAGCCTCATAGACAAGAGGCGAGTTGAGAGCTGCCTTCTGCTCTGGCCTGTGTCTCCCTCGATTTGAAGTATGGACCCCGTCCCCAGGCTCTCACCCACCGTACACTCTAAATGGCTTCCCCCCTCAGAGAGGACGACGGTAGCTGAAGCACGGTCCCTCTACAGTGTTGTTTCTTCGAGTTACAAAGCCAGCGATAAGACTTCCATGCAAAAGTGGGGCCGCAGAGCTAGCTCCATGAAGCAAGTGGGTACTCGTGTTCCGCCTTGTGCCGGGGCCTGAGCCTCCCCCGGAAAATGCTTGTGGACTCACTTGCAGTGCGCTCACGCCTGCACACTGCAAAATGCTTCCAGCCTCAGGCAGGGCTATTTTAGCCGAAGCAGGAATTCTCTACAGAGCTGTTCCTTTGAGTTCGCTGGTTGGCTCTAGGCCTGCCTGCAGGCACACACGGGGCAACGTTAAGAGCCCCATAAACGAGAGGCGAGTTGAGAGCTGCCTTCTCCTCAGGCCTGAGTCTCCCTCGATTTTACTTATGGAACCCGTCCCCAGGCTCTCACCCACAGTACACCCTAAACTGCTTCCACCCTCAGAGATGTCCACGGTAGCGAAAGCACGTTTTCCCTACAGTGTTGTTTCTTCGAGTGAGACTGCTAGCGCTTAAGACTTCTTTGCAAAAGTGGGGCCGCAGGGCTAGCTCCATGGAACAAGTGGGGAGTCGTGTTCTGCCTTCTGCCGGGGCCTGAGTCTCACTCGTGAAACGCTTTTGGACTCACGTGCAGTGCGCTCACGCATGCACACCACAAACTGCTTCCAGCCTCAGGCATGGCTCTTTTAGCCTAAGCAGGAATTCTCTACAGAGTTGTTCCTTTTAGATCAGTGGTGGGGTTGAGGCCTGCCTGCAGGCACACATGGGGCAACGGTATCAGCCTCAGAAACAAGAGGTGAATTGAGAGCTGCCCTCCGCACGGGCCTGTTTCTCACTCCATTTCACGTATGGGACCCTCTCCCCGGTCTCTCATACTAGAACACTGTAAAATTACTCCAGCTTCAGGAACGGCGATGTGAAGTAAAGCGCATTAACTCTGCAGCATTGATTCTTGGTGTTCGTAGCCTGGTAAGTAGGCCTCCAGGCACACAGGGTACAGCAGCGCTAATCTCCCAAAACAAGAGGTGAGTCGACAGCAGCCTTCCTTACGGGCCTCCTTCCACTCAGAGTTACGTTTAGGTTCCATTTCTCATGCTTTCACAAAAACACACAATAGATGACGTTCACGCTCAGGAAGGGCGATCTTTGCTGAGGCACGGGTTCTCTCCAGTTTTGTTTGTTGGCGCTGGGGGGATGGCACTTGGGACCACACACACACACGGGAGTGCCGATGTAGGTTCCCGAAACAAGAGTTGAGTCAAGAGGTGCCCTCTGCCCATGCTTATTTCTCCCTCGGAATTCTGCTAGGACTCCTTCCCCAGGTTTGCACTCAAGCACAGTTGAAAATGCTGCCACCCTGTGGAGAGGCGAATGAGCTGAAGCTGGGATTCTTGACCAGCTTCTTTCTGCTAAATCCCTGTGGCGCACTTAGCATTCCTCTGCAAACATGGAGCAGTAGTGTTAGTTTCAGGTAGCAAGAGCTGAGTCGAGAGGTGCCTTCTGGCCCGGACTTCTCCTCCCTCGGTTTGTTCCCCAGGCTCTCACCCACGGTAGCCTGGAAACTGCTTCCTCCCTCAGAGAGGTCGATGGTCGCTAAAGCACGGTTTCTCTACAGTGTTGTTCCTGAAAGAGGTGCCTGGAACTTAGGCCTCCGTGCACACATGCCAGAAGAGTGCTAACTTCTTGAAACTGGATCTGATTCGAGAGGTGCCTTCGAACGAAGCCGTTTCTCACAGAGTGACTTATGTGATCATTTCCCCAGCTATCTGGCCCACACACTGAAAATAGTTCCACCCTCTGTAACAGCGCAGCTAGCTAAAGCACGGTCCCTCTACAGTGCAGTTTCTTCGCGTTACAAAGCGAGCGATAACACGTCCGTGCAAAAGTGGGGCCTCAGTGCTAGCTCCATGAAGCAAGTGGGTAGCCGTGTTCCGCCTTCTGCCGGGGCCTGAGCCTCCCCCGGAAAATGCTTTCGGACTCACTTGCAGTGCGCTCACGCCGGCACACAGCAAACTGCTTCCAGCCTCAGGCAGGGCTATTTTAGCCGAAGCAGGAATTCTCCACAGAGTTGTTCCTTTGAGTTCGCTGGTTGGCTTTAGGCTTGCCTGCAAACACACACGGGGCAACATTATGAGCCCCATAAACAAGAGGCGAGTTGAGAGCTGCCTTCTCCTCAGGCCTGAGTCTCCCTCGATTTTACTTATGGAACCCGTCCCCAGGCTCTCACCCACAGTACACCCTAAACTGCTTCCGCCCTCAGAGATGTCCCCGGTAGCTAAAGCCACGGTTTCTCCACAGTGTTGTTCTTCGAGGGAGTATGCTAGCGATTCGACTTGCATGCAACAGTGGGGCCGCAGTGCTAGCCTCACGAAACGAGTGGGGAGTCGTGCTGTGCCTTCTACCGGGGCCTGAGTCGCACTTCGGAAATGGGTTCGGACTCACTTGCAGTGCGCTCATGCATACACACAGCACAACGCTTCCACCTTCAGGCATGGCTCTTTCAGCCTAAGAAGGAATCCTCTACAAACTTGATCCTTTGAGTTCCCTTGTTCGCTTTAGACCTGCCTGCAGGCACACTCGGGGCAACGGTACGAGCCTCATAAACAAGAGGCGAGTTGAGAGCTGCCTTCTGTTCCGGCCTGTGTCTCCCTCGATTTGAAGTATGGACCCCGTCCCCAGGCTCTCACCCACCGTACACTCTAAATTGCTTCCCCCTCAGAGAGGACGACGGTAGCTGAAGCACGGTCCCTCTACAGTGTTGTTTCTTCGAGTTACAAAGCTAGCGATAAGACTTCCATGCAAAAGTGGGGCCGCACTGCTAGTTCCATGAAGCAAGTGGGGAGTCGTGTTCTGCCTTCTGCCGGGGCCTGAGCTTTCCCCGGAAAATGCTTGTGGACTCACTTGCAGTGCGCTCACGCCGGCACACAGCAAACTGCTTCCAGCCTCAGGCAGGGCTATTTTAGCCGAAGCAGGAATTCTCTACAGAGTTGTTCCTTTGAGTTCGCTGGTTGGCTCTAGGGCTGCCTGCAGGCACACACGGGGCAACGTTACGAGCCTCATAGACAAGAGGCGAGTTGAGAGCTGCCTTCTCCTCAGGCCTGAGTCTCCCTCGATTGTACCTGTGGAACCAGTCCCCAGGCTCTCAACCACTGTCCACTCTAACTGCTTCCTCCTTCAGAGAGGTCGATGGTAGCGAAAGCACGGTTTCCCTACAGTGCAGTTTCTTCGAGTTAGAATGCTAGCGATTAGACTTCCTTGCAAAAGTGGGGCCGCACTGCTAGGTTCGTGGAACAAGTGGGGAGCCGTGTTCTGCCTTCTGCCGGGGCCTGAGTCGCCCTTGGGAAATGGTTTCGGCCTCACTTGCAGTGCGCTCATGCATGCACACGGCAAAAGGCTTCCACCTTCAGGCATGGTTCTTTCAGCCTAAGTAGGAATCCTGTACAAACTTGTTCCTTTGAGTTTGCTGGTTCGCTTTAGGCCTGCCTGCAGGCCCACTCGGGGCAACGGTACGAGCCTCATAGACAAGAGGCGAGTTGAGAGCTGCCTTCTGCTCTGGCCTGTGTCTCCCTCGATTTGAAGTATGGACCCCGTCCCCAGGCTCTCACCCACCGTACACTCTAAATGGCTTCCCCCCTCAGAGAGGACGACGGTAGCTGAAGCACGGTCCCTCTACAGTGTTGTTTCTTCGAGTTACAAAGCCAGCGATAAGACTTCCATGCAAAAGTGGGGCCGCAGAGCTAGCTCCATGAAGCAAGTGGGTACTCGTGTTCCGCCTTGTGCCGGGGCCTGAGCCTCCCCCGGAAAATGCTTGTGGACTCACTTGCAGTGCGCTCACGCCTGCACACTGCAAAATGCTTCCAGCCTCAGGCAGGGCTATTTTAGCCGAAGCAGGAATTCTCTACAGAGCTGTTCCTTTGAGTTCGCTGGTTGGCTCTAGGCCTGCCTGCAGGCACACACGGGGCAACGTTAAGAGCCCCATAAACGAGAGGCGAGTTGAGAGCTGCCTTCTCCTCAGGCCTGAGTCTCCCTCGATTTTACTTATGGAACCCGTCCCCAGGCTCTCACCCACAGTACACCCTAAACTGCTTCCACCCTCAGAGATGTCCACGGTAGCGAAAGCACGTTTTCCCTACAGTGTTGTTTCTTCGAGTGAGACTGCTAGCGCTTAAGACTTCTTTGCAAAAGTGGGGCCGCAGGGCTAGCTCCATGGAACAAGTGGGGAGTCGTGTTCTGCCTTCTGCCGGGGCCTGAGTCTCACTCGTGAAACGCTTTTGGACTCACGTGCAGTGCGCTCACGCATGCACACCACAAACTGCTTCCAGCCTCAGGCATGGCTCTTTTAGCCTAAGCAGGAATTCTCTACAGAGTTGTTCCTTTTAGATCAGTGGTGGGGTTGAGGCCTGCCTGCAGGCACACATGGGGCAACGGTATCAGCCTCAGAAACAAGAGGTGAATTGAGAGCTGCCCTCCGCACGGGCCTGTTTCTCACTCCATTTCACGTATGGGACCCTCTCCCCGGTCTCTCATACTAGAACACTGTAAAATTACTCCAGCTTCAGGAACGGCGATGTGAAGTAAAGCGCATTAACTCTGCAGCATTGATTCTTGGTGTTCGTAGCCTGGTAAGTAGGCCTCCAGGCACACAGGGTACAGCAGCGCTAATCTCCCAAAACAAGAGGTGAGTCGACAGCAGCCTTCCTTACGGGCCTCCTTCCACTCAGAGTTACGTTTAGGTTCCATTTCTCATGCTTTCACAAAAACACACAATAGATGACGTTCACGCTCAGGAAGGGCGATCTTTGCTGAGGCACGGGTTCTCTCCAGTTTTGTTTGTTGGCGCTGGGGGGATGGCACTTGGGACCACACACACACACGGGAGTGCCGATGTAGGTTCCCGAAACAAGAGTTGAGTCAAGAGGTGCCCTCTGCCCATGCTTATTTCTCCCTCGGAATTCTGCTAGGACTCCTTCCCCAGGTTTGCACTCAAGCACAGTTGAAAATGCTGCCACCCTGTGGAGAGGCGAATGAGCTGAAGCTGGGATTCTTGACCAGCTTCTTTCTGCTAAATCCCTGTGGCGCACTTAGCATTCCTCTGCAAACATGGAGCAGTAGTGTTAGTTTCAGGTAGCAAGAGCTGAGTCGAGAGGTGCCTTCTGGCCCGGACTTCTCCTCCCTCGGTTTGTTCCCCAGGCTCTCACCCACGGTAGCCTGGAAACTGCTTCCTCCCTCAGAGAGGTCGATGGTCGCTAAAGCACGGTTTCTCTACAGTGTTGTTCCTGAAAGAGGTGCCTGGAACTTAGGCCTCCGTGCACACATGCCAGAAGAGTGCTAACTTCTTGAAACTGGATCTGATTCGAGAGGTGCCTTCGAACGAAGCCGTTTCTCACAGAGTGACTTATGTGATCATTTCCCCAGCTATCTGGCCCACACACTGAAAATAGTTCCACCCTCTGTAACAGCGCAGCTAGCTAAAGCACGGTCCCTCTACAGTGCAGTTTCTTCGCGTTACAAAGCGAGCGATAACACGTCCGTGCAAAAGTGGGGCCTCAGTGCTAGCTCCATGAAGCAAGTGGGTAGCCGTGTTCCGCCTTCTGCCGGGGCCTGAGCCTCCCCCGGAAAATGCTTTCGGACTCACTTGCAGTGCGCTCACGCCGGCACACAGCAAACTGCTTCCAGCCTCAGGCAGGGCTATTTTAGCCGAAGCAGGAATTCTCCACAGAGTTGTTCCTTTGAGTTCGCTGGTTGGCTTTAGGCTTGCCTGCAAACACACACGGGGCAACATTATGAGCCCCATAAACAAGAGGCGAGTTGAGAGCTGCCTTCTCCTCAGGCCTGAGTCTCCCTCGATTTTACTTATGGAACCCGTCCCCAGGCTCTCACCCACAGTACACCCTAAACTGCTTCCGCCCTCAGAGATGTCCCCGGTAGCTAAAGCCACGGTTTCTCCACAGTGTTGTTCTTCGAGGGAGTATGCTAGCGATTCGACTTGCATGCAACAGTGGGGCCGCAGTGCTAGCCTCACGAAACGAGTGGGGAGTCGTGCTGTGCCTTCTACCGGGGCCTGAGTCGCACTTCGGAAATGGGTTCGGACTCACTTGCAGTGCGCTCATGCATACACACAGCACAACGCTTCCACCTTCAGGCATGGCTCTTTCAGCCTAAGAAGGAATCCTCTACAAACTTGATCCTTTGAGTTCCCTTGTTCGCTTTAGACCTGCCTGCAGGCACACTCGGGGCAACGGTACGAGCCTCATAAACAAGAGGCGAGTTGAGAGCTGCCTTCTGTTCCGGCCTGTGTCTCCCTCGATTTGAAGTATGGACCCCGTCCCCAGGCTCTCACCCACCGTACACTCTAAATTGCTTCCCCCTCAGAGAGGACGACGGTAGCTGAAGCACGGTCCCTCTACAGTGTTGTTTCTTCGAGTTACAAAGCTAGCGATAAGACTTCCATGCAAAAGTGGGGCCGCACTGCTAGTTCCATGAAGCAAGTGGGGAGTCGTGTTCTGCCTTCTGCCGGGGCCTGAGCTTTCCCCGGAAAATGCTTGTGGACTCACTTGCAGTGCGCTCACGCCGGCACACAGCAAACTGCTTCCAGCCTCAGGCAGGGCTATTTTAGCCGAAGCAGGAATTCTCTACAGAGTTGTTCCTTTGAGTTCGCTGGTTGGCTCTAGGGCTGCCTGCAGGCACACACGGGGCAACGTTACGAGCCTCATAGACAAGAGGCGAGTTGAGAGCTGCCTTCTCCTCAGGCCTGAGTCTCCCTCGATTGTACCTGTGGAACCAGTCCCCAGGCTCTCAACCACTGTCCACTCTAACTGCTTCCTCCTTCAGAGAGGTCGATGGTAGCGAAAGCACGGTTTCCCTACAGTGCAGTTTCTTCGAGTTAGAATGCTAGCGATTAGACTTCCTTGCAAAAGTGGGGCCGCACTGCTAGGTTCGTGGAACAAGTGGGGAGCCGTGTTCTGCCTTCTGCCGGGGCCTGAGTCGCCCTTGGGAAATGGTTTCGGCCTCACTTGCAGTGCGCTCATGCATGCACACGGCAAAAGGCTTCCACCTTCAGGCATGGTTCTTTCAGCCTAAGTAGGAATCCTGTACAAACTTGTTCCTTTGAGTTTGCTGGTTCGCTTTAGGCCTGCCTGCAGGCCCACTCGGGGCAACGGTACGAGCCTCATAGACAAGAGGCGAGTTGAGAGCTGCCTTCTGCTCTGGCCTGTGTCTCCCTCGATTTGAAGTATGGACCCCGTCCCCAGGCTCTCACCCACCGTACACTCTAAATGGCTTCCCCCCTCAGAGAGGACGACGGTAGCTGAAGCACGGTCCCTCTACAGTGTTGTTTCTTCGAGTTACAAAGCCAGCGATAAGACTTCCATGCAAAAGTGGGGCCGCAGAGCTAGCTCCATGAAGCAAGTGGGTACTCGTGTTCCGCCTTGTGCCGGGGCCTGAGCCTCCCCCGGAAAATGCTTGTGGACTCACTTGCAGTGCGCTCACGCCTGCACACTGCAAAATGCTTCCAGCCTCAGGCAGGGCTATTTTAGCCGAAGCAGGAATTCTCTACAGAGCTGTTCCTTTGAGTTCGCTGGTTGGCTCTAGGCCTGCCTGCAGGCACACACGGGGCAACGTTAAGAGCCCCATAAACGAGAGGCGAGTTGAGAGCTGCCTTCTCCTCAGGCCTGAGTCTCCCTCGATTTTACTTATGGAACCCGTCCCCAGGCTCTCACCCACAGTACACCCTAAACTGCTTCCACCCTCAGAGATGTCCACGGTAGCGAAAGCACGTTTTCCCTACAGTGTTGTTTCTTCGAGTGAGACTGCTAGCGCTTAAGACTTCTTTGCAAAAGTGGGGCCGCAGGGCTAGCTCCATGGAACAAGTGGGGAGTCGTGTTCTGCCTTCTGCCGGGGCCTGAGTCTCACTCGTGAAACGCTTTTGGACTCACGTGCAGTGCGCTCACGCATGCACACCACAAACTGCTTCCAGCCTCAGGCATGGCTCTTTTAGCCTAAGCAGGAATTCTCTACAGAGTTGTTCCTTTTAGATCAGTGGTGGGGTTGAGGCCTGCCTGCAGGCACACATGGGGCAACGGTATCAGCCTCAGAAACAAGAGGTGAATTGAGAGCTGCCCTCCGCACGGGCCTGTTTCTCACTCCATTTCACGTATGGGACCCTCTCCCCGGTCTCTCATACTAGAACACTGTAAAATTACTCCAGCTTCAGGAACGGCGATGTGAAGTAAAGCGCATTAACTCTGCAGCATTGATTCTTGGTGTTCGTAGCCTGGTAAGTAGGCCTCCAGGCACACAGGGTACAGCAGCGCTAATCTCCAAAAACAAGAGGTGAGTCGACAGCAGCCTTCCTTACGGGCCTCCTTCCACTCAGAGTTACGTTTAGGTTCCATTTCTCATGCTTTCACAAAAACACACAATAGATGACGTTCACGCTCAGGAAGGGCGATCTTTGCTGAGGCACGGGTTCTCTCCAGTTTTGTTTGTTGGCGCTGGGGGGATGGCACTTGGGACCACACACACACACGGGAGTGCCGATGTAGGTTCCCGAAACAAGAGTTGAGTCAAGAGGTGCCCTCTGCCCATGCTTATTTCTCCCTCGGAATTCTGCTAGGACTCCTTCCCCAGGTTTGCACTCAAGCACAGTTGAAAATGCTGCCACCCTGTGGAGAGGCGAATGAGCTGAAGCTGGGATTCTTGACCAGCTTCTTTCTGCTAAATCCCTGTGGCGCACTTAGCATTCCTCTGCAAACATGGAGCAGTAGTGTTAGTTTCAGGTAGCAAGAGCTGAGTCGAGAGGTGCCTTCTGGCCCGGACTTCTCCTCCCTCGGTTTGTTCCCCAGGCTCTCACCCACGGTAGCCTGGAAACTGCTTCCTCCCTCAGAGAGGTCGATGGTCGCTAAAGCACGGTTTCTCTACAGTGTTGTTCCTGAAAGAGGTGCCTGGAACTTAGGCCTCCGTGCACACATGCCAGAAGAGTGCTAACTTCTTGAAACTGGATCTGATTCGAGAGGTGCCTTCGAACGAAGCCGTTTCTCACAGAGTGACTTATGTGATCATTTCCCCAGCTATCTGGCCCACACACTGAAAATAGTTCCACCCTCTGTAACAGCGCAGCTAGCTAAAGCACGGTCCCTCTACAGTGCAGTTTCTTCGCGTTACAAAGCGAGCGATAACACGTCCGTGCAAAAGTGGGGCCTCAGTGCTAGCTCCATGAAGCAAGTGGGTAGCCGTGTTCCGCCTTCTGCCGGGGCCTGAGCCTCCCCCGGAAAATGCTTTCGGACTCACTTGCAGTGCGCTCACGCCGGCACACAGCAAACTGCTTCCAGCCTCAGGCAGGGCTATTTTAGCCGAAGCAGGAATTCTCCACAGAGTTGTTCCTTTGAGTTCGCTGGTTGGCTTTAGGCTTGCCTGCAAACACACACGGGGCAACATTATGAGCCCCATAAACAAGAGGCGAGTTGAGAGCTGCCTTCTCCTCAGGCCTGAGTCTCCCTCGATTTTACTTATGGAACCCGTCCCCAGGCTCTCACCCACAGTACACCCTAAACTGCTTCCGCCCTCAGAGATGTCCCCGGTAGCTAAAGCCACGGTTTCTCCACAGTGTTGTTCTTCGAGGGAGTATGCTAGCGATTCGACTTGCATGCAACAGTGGGGCCGCAGTGCTAGCCTCACGAAACGAGTGGGGAGTCGTGCTGTGCCTTCTACCGGGGCCTGAGTCGCACTTCGGAAATGGGTTCGGACTCACTTGCAGTGCGCTCATGCATACACACAGCACAACGCTTCCACCTTCAGGCATGGCTCTTTCAGCCTAAGAAGGAATCCTCTACAAACTTGATCCTTTGAGTTCCCTTGTTCGCTTTAGACCTGCCTGCAGGCACACTCGGGGCAACGGTACGAGCCTCATAAACAAGAGGCGAGTTGAGAGCTGCCTTCTGTTCCGGCCTGTGTCTCCCTCGATTTGAAGTATGGACCCCGTCCCCAGGCTCTCACCCACCGTACACTCTAAATTGCTTCCCCCTCAGAGAGGACGACGGTAGCTGAAGCACGGTCCCTCTACAGTGTTGTTTCTTCGAGTTACAAAGCTAGCGATAAGACTTCCATGCAAAAGTGGGGCCGCACTGCTAGTTCCATGAAGCAAGTGGGGAGTCGTGTTCTGCCTTCTGCCGGGGCCTGAGCTTTCCCCGGAAAATGCTTGTGGACTCACTTGCAGTGCGCTCACGCCGGCACACAGCAAACTGCTTCCAGCCTCAGGCAGGGCTATTTTAGCCGAAGCAGGAATTCTCTACAGAGTTGTTCCTTTGAGTTCGCTGGTTGGCTCTAGGGCTGCCTGCAGGCACACACGGGGCAACGTTACGAGCCTCATAGACAAGAGGCGAGTTGAGAGCTGCCTTCTCCTCAGGCCTGAGTCTCCCTCGATTGTACCTGTGGAACCAGTCCCCAGGCTCTCAACCACTGTCCACTCTAACTGCTTCCTCCTTCAGAGAGGTCGATGGTAGCGAAAGCACGGTTTCCCTACAGTGCAGTTTCTTCGAGTTAGAATGCTAGCGATTAGACTTCCTTGCAAAAGTGGGGCCGCACTGCTAGGTTCGTGGAACAAGTGGGGAGCCGTGTTCTGCCTTCTGCCGGGGCCTGAGTCGCCCTTGGGAAATGGTTTCGGCCTCACTTGCAGTGCGCTCATGCATGCACACGGCAAAAGGCTTCCACCTTCAGGCATGGTTCTTTCAGCCTAAGTAGGAATCCTGTACAAACTTGTTCCTTTGAGTTTGCTGGTTCGCTTTAGGCCTGCCTGCAGGCCCACTCGGGGCAACGGTACGAGCCTCATAGACAAGAGGCGAGTTGAGAGCTGCCTTCTGCTCTGGCCTGTGTCTCCCTCGATTTGAAGTATGGACCCCGTCCCCAGGCTCTCACCCACCGTACACTCTAAATGGCTTCCCCCCTCAGAGAGGACGACGGTAGCTGAAGCACGGTCCCTCTACAGTGTTGTTTCTTCGAGTTACAAAGCCAGCGATAAGACTTCCATGCAAAAGTGGGGCCGCAGAGCTAGCTCCATGAAGCAAGTGGGTACTCGTGTTCCGCCTTGTGCCGGGGCCTGAGCCTCCCCCGGAAAATGCTTGTGGACTCACTTGCAGTGCGCTCACGCCTGCACACTGCAAAATGCTTCCAGCCTCAGGCAGGGCTATTTTAGCCGAAGCAGGAATTCTCTACAGAGCTGTTCCTTTGAGTTCGCTGGTTGGCTCTAGGCCTGCCTGCAGGCACACACGGGGCAACGTTAAGAGCCCCATAAACGAGAGGCGAGTTGAGAGCTGCCTTCTCCTCAGGCCTGAGTCTCCCTCGATTTTACTTATGGAACCCGTCCCCAGGCTCTCACCCACAGTACACCCTAAACTGCTTCCACCCTCAGAGATGTCCACGGTAGCGAAAGCACGTTTTCCCTACAGTGTTGTTTCTTCGAGTGAGACTGCTAGCGCTTAAGACTTCTTTGCAAAAGTGGGGCCGCAGGGCTAGCTCCATGGAACAAGTGGGGAGTCGTGTTCTGCCTTCTGCCGGGGCCTGAGTCTCACTCGTGAAACGCTTTTGGACTCACGTGCAGTGCGCTCACGCATGCACACCACAAACTGCTTCCAGCCTCAGGCATGGCTCTTTTAGCCTAAGCAGGAATTCTCTACAGAGTTGTTCCTTTTAGATCAGTGGTGGGGTTGAGGCCTGCCTGCAGGCACACATGGGGCAACGGTATCAGCCTCAGAAACAAGAGGTGAATTGAGAGCTGCCCTCCGCACGGGCCTGTTTCTCACTCCATTTCACGTATGGGACCCTCTCCCCGGTCTCTCATACTAGAACACTGTAAAATTACTCCAGCTTCAGGAACGGCGATGTGAAGTAAAGCGCATTAACTCTGCAGCATTGATTCTTGGTGTTCGTAGCCTGGTAAGTAGGCCTCCAGGCACACAGGGTACAGCAGCGCTAATCTCCCAAAACAAGAGGTGAGTCGACAGCAGCCTTCCTTACGGGCCTCCTTCCACTCAGAGTTACGTTTAGGTTCCATTTCTCATGCTTTCACAAAAACACACAATAGATGACGTTCACGCTCAGGAAGGGCGATCTTTGCTGAGGCACGGGTTCTCTCCAGTTTTGTTTGTTGGCGCTGGGGGGATGGCACTTGGGACCACACACACACACGGGAGTGCCGATGTAGGTTCCCGAAACAAGAGTTGAGTCAAGAGGTGCCCTCTGCCCATGCTTATTTCTCCCTCGGAATTCTGCTAGGACTCCTTCCCCAGGTTTGCACTCAAGCACAGTTGAAAATGCTGCCACCCTGTGGAGAGGCGAATGAGCTGAAGCTGGGATTCTTGACCAGCTTCTTTCTGCTAAATCCCTGTGGCGCACTTAGCATTCCTCTGCAAACATGGAGCAGTAGTGTTAGTTTCAGGTAGCAAGAGCTGAGTCGAGAGGTGCCTTCTGGCCCGGACTTCTCCTCCCTCGGTTTGTTCCCCAGGCTCTCACCCACGGTAGCCTGGAAACTGCTTCCTCCCTCAGAGAGGTCGATGGTCGCTAAAGCACGGTTTCTCTACAGTGTTGTTCCTGAAAGAGGTGCCTGGAACTTAGGCCTCCGTGCACACATGCCAGAAGAGTGCTAACTTCTTGAAACTGGATCTGATTCGAGAGGTGCCTTCGAACGAAGCCGTTTCTCACAGAGTGACTTATGTGATCATTTCCCCAGCTATCTGGCCCACACACTGAAAATAGTTCCACCCTCTGTAACAGCGCAGCTAGCTAAAGCACGGTCCCTCTACAGTGCAGTTTCTTCGCGTTACAAAGCGAGCGATAACACGTCCGTGCAAAAGTGGGGCCTCAGTGCTAGCTCCATGAAGCAAGTGGGTAGCCGTGTTCCGCCTTCTGCCGGGGCCTGAGCCTCCCCCGGAAAATGCTTTCGGACTCACTTGCAGTGCGCTCACGCCGGCACACAGCAAACTGCTTCCAGCCTCAGGCAGGGCTATTTTAGCCGAAGCAGGAATTCTCCACAGAGTTGTTCCTTTGAGTTCGCTGGTTGGCTTTAGGCTTGCCTGCAAACACACACGGGGCAACATTATGAGCCCCATAAACAAGAGGCGAGTTGAGAGCTGCCTTCTCCTCAGGCCTGAGTCTCCCTCGATTTTACTTATGGAACCCGTCCCCAGGCTCTCACCCACAGTACACCCTAAACTGCTTCCGCCCTCAGAGATGTCCCCGGTAGCTAAAGCCACGGTTTCTCCACAGTGTTGTTCTTCGAGGGAGTATGCTAGCGATTCGACTTGCATGCAACAGTGGGGCCGCAGTGCTAGCCTCACGAAACGAGTGGGGAGTCGTGCTGTGCCTTCTACCGGGGCCTGAGTCGCACTTCGGAAATGGGTTCGGACTCACTTGCAGTGCGCTCATGCATACACACAGCACAACGCTTCCACCTTCAGGCATGGCTCTTTCAGCCTAAGAAGGAATCCTCTACAAACTTGATCCTTTGAGTTCCCTTGTTCGCTTTAGACCTGCCTGCAGGCACACTCGGGGCAACGGTACGAGCCTCATAAACAAGAGGCGAGTTGAGAGCTGCCTTCTGTTCCGGCCTGTGTCTCCCTCGATTTGAAGTATGGACCCCGTCCCCAGGCTCTCACCCACCGTACACTCTAAATTGCTTCCCCCTCAGAGAGGACGACGGTAGCTGAAGCACGGTCCCTCTACAGTGTTGTTTCTTCGAGTTACAAAGCTAGCGATAAGACTTCCATGCAAAAGTGGGGCCGCACTGCTAGTTCCATGAAGCAAGTGGGGAGTCGTGTTCTGCCTTCTGCCGGGGCCTGAGCTTTCCCCGGAAAATGCTTGTGGACTCACTTGCAGTGCGCTCACGCCGGCACACAGCAAACTGCTTCCAGCCTCAGGCAGGGCTATTTTAGCCGAAGCAGGAATTCTCTACAGAGTTGTTCCTTTGAGTTCGCTGGTTGGCTCTAGGGCTGCCTGCAGGCACACACGGGGCAACGTTACGAGCCTCATAGACAAGAGGCGAGTTGAGAGCTGCCTTCTCCTCAGGCCTGAGTCTCCCTCGATTGTACCTGTGGAACCAGTCCCCAGGCTCTCAACCACTGTCCACTCTAACTGCTTCCTCCTTCAGAGAGGTCGATGGTAGCGAAAGCACGGTTTCCCTACAGTGCAGTTTCTTCGAGTTAGAATGCTAGCGATTAGACTTCCTTGCAAAAGTGGGGCCGCACTGCTAGGTTCGTGGAACAAGTGGGGAGCCGTGTTCTGCCTTCTGCCGGGGCCTGAGTCGCCCTTGGGAAATGGTTTCGGCCTCACTTGCAGTGCGCTCATGCATGCACACGGCAAAAGGCTTCCACCTTCAGGCATGGTTCTTTCAGCCTAAGTAGGAATCCTGTACAAACTTGTTCCTTTGAGTTTGCTGGTTCGCTTTAGGCCTGCCTGCAGGCCCACTCGGGGCAACGGTACGAGCCTCATAGACAAGAGGCGAGTTGAGAGCTGCCTTCTGCTCTGGCCTGTGTCTCCCTCGATTTGAAGTATGGACCCCGTCCCCAGGCTCTCACCCACCGTACACTCTAAATGGCTTCCCCCCTCAGAGAGGACGACGGTAGCTGAAGCACGGTCCCTCTACAGTGTTGTTTCTTCGAGTTACAAAGCCAGCGATAAGACTTCCATGCAAAAGTGGGGCCGCAGAGCTAGCTCCATGAAGCAAGTGGGTACTCGTGTTCCGCCTTGTGCCGGGGCCTGAGCCTCCCCCGGAAAATGCTTGTGGACTCACTTGCAGTGCGCTCACGCCTGCACACTGCAAAATGCTTCCAGCCTCAGGCAGGGCTATTTTAGCCGAAGCAGGAATTCTCTACAGAGCTGTTCCTTTGAGTTCGCTGGTTGGCTCTAGGCCTGCCTGCAGGCACACACGGGGCAACGTTAAGAGCCCCATAAACGAGAGGCGAGTTGAGAGCTGCCTTCTCCTCAGGCCTGAGTCTCCCTCGATTTTACTTATGGAACCCGTCCCCAGGCTCTCACCCACAGTACACCCTAAACTGCTTCCACCCTCAGAGATGTCCACGGTAGCGAAAGCACGTTTTCCCTACAGTGTTGTTTCTTCGAGTGAGACTGCTAGCGCTTAAGACTTCTTTGCAAAAGTGGGGCCGCAGGGCTAGCTCCATGGAACAAGTGGGGAGTCGTGTTCTGCCTTCTGCCGGGGCCTGAGTCTCACTCGTGAAACGCTTTTGGACTCACGTGCAGTGCGCTCACGCATGCACACCACAAACTGCTTCCAGCCTCAGGCATGGCTCTTTTAGCCTAAGCAGGAATTCTCTACAGAGTTGTTCCTTTTAGATCAGTGGTGGGGTTGAGGCCTGCCTGCAGGCACACATGGGGCAACGGTATCAGCCTCAGAAACAAGAGGTGAATTGAGAGCTGCCCTCCGCACGGGCCTGTTTCTCACTCCATTTCACGTATGGGACCCTCTCCCCGGTCTCTCATACTAGAACACTGTAAAATTACTCCAGCTTCAGGAACGGCGATGTGAAGTAAAGCGCATTAACTCTGCAGCATTGATTCTTGGTGTTCGTAGCCTGGTAAGTAGGCCTCCAGGCACACAGGGTACAGCAGCGCTAATCTCCCAAAACAAGAGGTGAGTCGACAGCAGCCTTCCTTACGGGCCTCCTTCCACTCAGAGTTACGTTTAGGTTCCATTTCTCATGCTTTCACAAAAACACACAATAGATGACGTTCACGCTCAGGAAGGGCGATCTTTGCTGAGGCACGGGTTCTCTCCAGTTTTGTTTGTTGGCGCTGGGGGGATGGCACTTGGGACCACACACACACACGGGAGTGCCGATGTAGGTTCCCGAAACAAGAGTTGAGTCAAGAGGTGCCCTCTGCCCATGCTTATTTCTCCCTCGGAATTCTGCTAGGACTCCTTCCCCAGGTTTGCACTCAAGCACAGTTGAAAATGCTGCCACCCTGTGGAGAGGCGAATGAGCTGAAGCTGGGATTCTTGACCAGCTTCTTTCTGCTAAATCCCTGTGGCGCACTTAGCATTCCTCTGCAAACATGGAGCAGTAGTGTTAGTTTCAGGTAGCAAGAGCTGAGTCGAGAGGTGCCTTCTGGCCCGGACTTCTCCTCCCTCGGTTTGTTCCCCAGGCTCTCACCCACGGTAGCCTGGAAACTGCTTCCTCCCTCAGAGAGGTCGATGGTCGCTAAAGCACGGTTTCTCTACAGTGTTGTTCCTGAAAGAGGTGCCTGGAACTTAGGCCTCCGTGCACACATGCCAGAAGAGTGCTAACTTCTTGAAACTGGATCTGATTCGAGAGGTGCCTTCGAACGAAGCCGTTTCTCACAGAGTGACTTATGTGATCATTTCCCCAGCTATCTGGCCCACACACTGAAAATAGTTCCACCCTCTGTAACAGCGCAGCTAGCTAAAGCACGGTCCCTCTACAGTGCAGTTTCTTCGCGTTACAAAGCGAGCGATAACACGTCCGTGCAAAAGTGGGGCCTCAGTGCTAGCTCCATGAAGCAAGTGGGTAGCCGTGTTCCGCCTTCTGCCGGGGCCTGAGCCTCCCCCGGAAAATGCTTTCGGACTCACTTGCAGTGCGCTCACGCCGGCACACAGCAAACTGCTTCCAGCCTCAGGCAGGGCTATTTTAGCCGAAGCAGGAATTCTCCACAGAGTTGTTCCTTTGAGTTCGCTGGTTGGCTTTAGGCTTGCCTGCAAACACACACGGGGCAACATTATGAGCCCCATAAACAAGAGGCGAGTTGAGAGCTGCCTTCTCCTCAGGCCTGAGTCTCCCTCGATTTTACTTATGGAACCCGTCCCCAGGCTCTCACCCACAGTACACCCTAAACTGCTTCCGCCCTCAGAGATGTCCCCGGTAGCTAAAGCCACGGTTTCTCCACAGTGTTGTTCTTCGAGGGAGTATGCTAGCGATTCGACTTGCATGCAACAGTGGGGCCGCAGTGCTAGCCTCACGAAACGAGTGGGGAGTCGTGCTGTGCCTTCTACCGGGGCCTGAGTCGCACTTCGGAAATGGGTTCGGACTCACTTGCAGTGCGCTCATGCATACACACAGCACAACGCTTCCACCTTCAGGCATGGCTCTTTCAGCCTAAGAAGGAATCCTCTACAAACTTGATCCTTTGAGTTCCCTTGTTCGCTTTAGACCTGCCTGCAGGCACACTCGGGGCAACGGTACGAGCCTCATAAACAAGAGGCGAGTTGAGAGCTGCCTTCTGTTCCGGCCTGTGTCTCCCTCGATTTGAAGTATGGACCCCGTCCCCAGGCTCTCACCCACCGTACACTCTAAATTGCTTCCCCCTCAGAGAGGACGACGGTAGCTGAAGCACGGTCCCTCTACAGTGTTGTTTCTTCGAGTTACAAAGCTAGCGATAAGACTTCCATGCAAAAGTGGGGCCGCACTGCTAGTTCCATGAAGCAAGTGGGGAGTCGTGTTCTGCCTTCTGCCGGGGCCTGAGCTTTCCCCGGAAAATGCTTGTGGACTCACTTGCAGTGCGCTCACGCCGGCACACAGCAAACTGCTTCCAGCCTCAGGCAGGGCTATTTTAGCCGAAGCAGGAATTCTCTACAGAGTTGTTCCTTTGAGTTCGCTGGTTGGCTCTAGGGCTGCCTGCAGGCACACACGGGGCAACGTTACGAGCCTCATAGACAAGAGGCGAGTTGAGAGCTGCCTTCTCCTCAGGCCTGAGTCTCCCTCGATTGTACCTGTGGAACCAGTCCCCAGGCTCTCAACCACTGTCCACTCTAACTGCTTCCTCCTTCAGAGAGGTCGATGGTAGCGAAAGCACGGTTTCCCTACAGTGCAGTTTCTTCGAGTTAGAATGCTAGCGATTAGACTTCCTTGCAAAAGTGGGGCCGCACTGCTAGGTTCGTGGAACAAGTGGGGAGCCGTGTTCTGCCTTCTGCCGGGGCCTGAGTCGCCCTTGGGAAATGGTTTCGGCCTCACTTGCAGTGCGCTCATGCATGCACACGGCAAAAGGCTTCCACCTTCAGGCATGGTTCTTTCAGCCTAAGTAGGAATCCTGTACAAACTTGTTCCTTTGAGTTTGCTGGTTCGCTTTAGGCCTGCCTGCAGGCCCACTCGGGGCAACGGTACGAGCCTCATAGACAAGAGGCGAGTTGAGAGCTGCCTTCTGCTCTGGCCTGTGTCTCCCTCGATTTGAAGTATGGACCCCGTCCCCAGGCTCTCACCCACCGTACACTCTAAATGGCTTCCCCCCTCAGAGAGGACGACGGTAGCTGAAGCACGGTCCCTCTACAGTGTTGTTTCTTCGAGTTACAAAGCCAGCGATAAGACTTCCATGCAAAAGTGGGGCCGCAGAGCTAGCTCCATGAAGCAAGTGGGTACTCGTGTTCCGCCTTGTGCCGGGGCCTGAGCCTCCCCCGGAAAATGCTTGTGGACTCACTTGCAGTGCGCTCACGCCTGCACACTGCAAAATGCTTCCAGCCTCAGGCAGGGCTATTTTAGCCGAAGCAGGAATTCTCTACAGAGCTGTTCCTTTGAGTTCGCTGGTTGGCTCTAGGCCTGCCTGCAGGCACACACGGGGCAACGTTAAGAGCCCCATAAACGAGAGGCGAGTTGAGAGCTGCCTTCTCCTCAGGCCTGAGTCTCCCTCGATTTTACTTATGGAACCCGTCCCCAGGCTCTCACCCACAGTACACCCTAAACTGCTTCCACCCTCAGAGATGTCCACGGTAGTGAAAGCACGTTTTCCCTACAGTGTTGTTTCTTCGAGTGAGACTGCTAGCGCTTAAGACTTCTTTGCAAAAGTGGGGCCGCAGGGCTAGCTCCATGGAACAAGTGGGGAGTCGTGTTCTGCCTTCTGCCGGGGCCTGAGTCTCACTCGTGAAACGCTTTTGGACTCACGTGCAGTGCGCTCACGCATGCACACCACAAACTGCTTCCAGCCTCAGGCATGGCTCTTTTAGCCTAAGCAGGAATTCTCTACAGAGTTGTTCCTTTTAGATCAGTGGTGGGGTTGAGGCCTGCCTGCAGGCACACATGGGGCAACGGTATCAGCCTCAGAAACAAGAGGTGAATTGAGAGCTGCCCTCCGCACGGGCCTGTTTCTCACTCCATTTCACGTATGGGACCCTCTCCCCGGTCTCTCATACTAGAACACTGTAAAATTACTCCAGCTTCAGGAACGGCGATGTGAAGTAAAGCGCATTAACTCTGCAGCATTGATTCTTGGTGTTCGTAGCCTGGTAAGTAGGCCTCCAGGCACACAGGGTACAGCAGCGCTAATCTCCAAAAACAAGAGGTGAGTCGACAGCAGCCTTCCTTACGGGCCTCCTTCCACTCAGAGTTACGTTTAGGTTCCATTTCTCATGCTTTCACAAAAACACACAATAGATGACGTTCACGCTCAGGAAGGGCGATCTTTGCTGAGGCACGGGTTCTCTCCAGTTTTGTTTGTTGGCGCTGGGGGGATGGCACTTGGGACCACACACACACACGGGAGTGCCGATGTAGGTTCCCGAAACAAGAGTTGAGTCAAGAGGTGCCCTCTGCCCATGCTTATTTCTCCCTCGGAATTCTGCTAGGACTCCTTCCCCAGGTTTGCACTCAAGCACAGTTGAAAATGCTGCCACCCTGTGGAGAGGCGAATGAGCTGAAGCTGGGATTCTTGACCAGCTTCTTTCTGCTAAATCCCTGTGGCGCACTTAGCATTCCTCTGCAAACATGGAGCAGTAGTGTTAGTTTCAGGTAGCAAGAGCTGAGTCGAGAGGTGCCTTCTGGCCCGGACTTCTCCTCCCTCGGTTTGTTCCCCAGGCTCTCACCCACGGTAGCCTGGAAACTGCTTCCTCCCTCAGAGAGGTCGATGGTCGCTAAAGCACGGTTTCTCTACAGTGTTGTTCCTGAAAGAGGTGCCTGGAACTTAGGCCTCCGTGCACACATGCCAGAAGAGTGCTAACTTCTTGAAACTGGATCTGATTCGAGAGGTGCCTTCGAACGAAGCCGTTTCTCACAGAGTGACTTATGTGATCATTTCCCCAGCTATCTGGCCCACACACTGAAAATAGTTCCACCCTCTGTAACAGCGCAGCTAGCTAAAGCACGGTCCCTCTACAGTGCAGTTTCTTCGCGTTACAAAGCGAGCGATAACACGTCCGTGCAAAAGTGGGGCCTCAGTGCTAGCTCCATGAAGCAAGTGGGTAGCCGTGTTCCGCCTTCTGCCGGGGCCTGAGCCTCCCCCGGAAAATGCTTTCGGACTCACTTGCAGTGCGCTCACGCCGGCACACAGCAAACTGCTTCCAGCCTCAGGCAGGGCTATTTTAGCCGAAGCAGGAATTCTCCACAGAGTTGTTCCTTTGAGTTCGCTGGTTGGCTTTAGGCTTGCCTGCAAACACACACGGGGCAACATTATGAGCCCCATAAACAAGAGGCGAGTTGAGAGCTGCCTTCTCCTCAGGCCTGAGTCTCCCTCGATTTTACTTATGGAACCCGTCCCCAGGCTCTCACCCACAGTACACCCTAAACTGCTTCCGCCCTCAGAGATGTCCCCGGTAGCTAAAGCCACGGTTTCTCCACAGTGTTGTTCTTCGAGGGAGTATGCTAGCGATTCGACTTGCATGCAACAGTGGGGCCGCAGTGCTAGCCTCACGAAACGAGTGGGGAGTCGTGCTGTGCCTTCTACCGGGGCCTGAGTCGCACTTCGGAAATGGGTTCGGACTCACTTGCAGTGCGCTCATGCATACACACAGCACAACGCTTCCACCTTCAGGCATGGCTCTTTCAGCCTAAGAAGGAATCCTCTACAAACTTGATCCTTTGAGTTCCCTTGTTCGCTTTAGACCTGCCTGCAGGCACACTCGGGGCAACGGTACGAGCCTCATAAACAAGAGGCGAGTTGAGAGCTGCCTTCTGTTCCGGCCTGTGTCTCCCTCGATTTGAAGTATGGACCCCGTCCCCAGGCTCTCACCCACCGTACACTCTAAATTGCTTCCCCCTCAGAGAGGACGACGGTAGCTGAAGCACGGTCCCTCTACAGTGTTGTTTCTTCGAGTTACAAAGCTAGCGATAAGACTTCCATGCAAAAGTGGGGCCGCACTGCTAGTTCCATGAAGCAAGTGGGGAGTCGTGTTCTGCCTTCTGCCGGGGCCTGAGCTTTCCCCGGAAAATGCTTGTGGACTCACTTGCAGTGCGCTCACGCCGGCACACAGCAAACTGCTTCCAGCCTCAGGCAGGGCTATTTTAGCCGAAGCAGGAATTCTCTACAGAGTTGTTCCTTTGAGTTCGCTGGTTGGCTCTAGGGCTGCCTGCAGGCACACACGGGGCAACGTTACGAGCCTCATAGACAAGAGGCGAGTTGAGAGCTGCCTTCTCCTCAGGCCTGAGTCTCCCTCGATTGTACCTGTGGAACCAGTCCCCAGGCTCTCAACCACTGTCCACTCTAACTGCTTCCTCCTTCAGAGAGGTCGATGGTAGCGAAAGCACGGTTTCCCTACAGTGCAGTTTCTTCGAGTTAGAATGCTAGCGATTAGACTTCCTTGCAAAAGTGGGGCCGCACTGCTAGGTTCGTGGAACAAGTGGGGAGCCGTGTTCTGCCTTCTGCCGGGGCCTGAGTCGCCCTTGGGAAATGGTTTCGGCCTCACTTGCAGTGCGCTCATGCATGCACACGGCAAAAGGCTTCCACCTTCAGGCATGGTTCTTTCAGCCTAAGTAGGAATCCTGTACAAACTTGTTCCTTTGAGTTTGCTGGTTCGCTTTAGGCCTGCCTGCAGGCCCACTCGGGGCAACGGTACGAGCCTCATAGACAAGAGGCGAGTTGAGAGCTGCCTTCTGCTCTGGCCTGTGTCTCCCTCGATTTGAAGTATGGACCCCGTCCCCAGGCTCTCACCCACCGTACACTCTAAATGGCTTCCCCCCTCAGAGAGGACGACGGTAGCTGAAGCACGGTCCCTCTACAGTGTTGTTTCTTCGAGTTACAAAGCCAGCGATAAGACTTCCATGCAAAAGTGGGGCCGCAGAGCTAGCTCCATGAAGCAAGTGGGTACTCGTGTTCCGCCTTGTGCCGGGGCCTGAGCCTCCCCCGGAAAATGCTTGTGGACTCACTTGCAGTGCGCTCACGCCTGCACACTGCAAAATGCTTCCAGCCTCAGGCAGGGCTATTTTAGCCGAAGCAGGAATTCTCTACAGAGCTGTTCCTTTGAGTTCGCTGGTTGGCTCTAGGCCTGCCTGCAGGCACACACGGGGCAACGTTAAGAGCCCCATAAACGAGAGGCGAGTTGAGAGCTGCCTTCTCCTCAGGCCTGAGTCTCCCTCGATTTTACTTATGGAACCCGTCCCCAGGCTCTCACCCACAGTACACCCTAAACTGCTTCCACCCTCAGAGATGTCCACGGTAGCGAAAGCACGTTTTCCCTACAGTGTTGTTTCTTCGAGTGAGACTGCTAGCGCTTAAGACTTCTTTGCAAAAGTGGGGCCGCAGGGCTAGCTCCATGGAACAAGTGGGGAGTCGTGTTCTGCCTTCTGCCGGGGCCTGAGTCTCACTCGTGAAACGCTTTTGGACTCACGTGCAGTGCGCTCACGCATGCACACCACAAACTGCTTCCAGCCTCAGGCATGGCTCTTTTAGCCTAAGCAGGAATTCTCTACAGAGTTGTTCCTTTTAGATCAGTGGTGGGGTTGAGGCCTGCCTGCAGGCACACATGGGGCAACGGTATCAGCCTCAGAAACAAGAGGTGAATTGAGAGCTGCCCTCCGCACGGGCCTGTTTCTCACTCCATTTCACGTATGGGACCCTCTCCCCGGTCTCTCATACTAGAACACTGTAAAATTACTCCAGCTTCAGGAACGGCGATGTGAAGTAAAGCGCATTAACTCTGCAGCATTGATTCTTGGTGTTCGTAGCCTGGTAAGTAGGCCTCCAGGCACACAGGGTACAGCAGCGCTAATCTCCCAAAACAAGAGGTGAGTCGACAGCAGCCTTCCTTACGGGCCTCCTTCCACTCAGAGTTACGTTTAGGTTCCATTTCTCATGCTTTCACAAAAACACACAATAGATGACGTTCACGCTCAGGAAGGGCGATCTTTGCTGAGGCACGGGTTCTCTCCAGTTTTGTTTGTTGGCGCTGGGGGGATGGCACTTGGGACCACACACACACACGGGAGTGCCGATGTAGGTTCCCGAAACAAGAGTTGAGTCAAGAGGTGCCCTCTGCCCATGCTTATTTCTCCCTCGGAATTCTGCTAGGACTCCTTCCCCAGGTTTGCACTCAAGCACAGTTGAAAATGCTGCCACCCTGTGGAGAGGCGAATGAGCTGAAGCTGGGATTCTTGACCAGCTTCTTTCTGCTAAATCCCTGTGGCGCACTTAGCATTCCTCTGCAAACATGGAGCAGTAGTGTTAGTTTCAGGTAGCAAGAGCTGAGTCGAGAGGTGCCTTCTGGCCCGGACTTCTCCTCCCTCGGTTTGTTCCCCAGGCTCTCACCCACGGTAGCCTGGAAACTGCTTCCTCCCTCAGAGAGGTCGATGGTCGCTAAAGCACGGTTTCTCTACAGTGTTGTTCCTGAAAGAGGTGCCTGGAACTTAGGCCTCCGTGCACACATGCCAGAAGAGTGCTAACTTCTTGAAACTGGATCTGATTCGAGAGGTGCCTTCGAACGAAGCCGTTTCTCACAGAGTGACTTATGTGATCATTTCCCCAGCTATCTGGCCCACACACTGAAAATAGTTCCACCCTCTGTAACAGCGCAGCTAGCTAAAGCACGGTCCCTCTACAGTGCAGTTTCTTCGCGTTACAAAGCGAGCGATAACACGTCCGTGCAAAAGTGGGGCCTCAGTGCTAGCTCCATGAAGCAAGTGGGTAGCCGTGTTCCGCCTTCTGCCGGGGCCTGAGCCTCCCCCGGAAAATGCTTTCGGACTCACTTGCAGTGCGCTCACGCCGGCACACAGCAAACTGCTTCCAGCCTCAGGCAGGGCTATTTTAGCCGAAGCAGGAATTCTCCACAGAGTTGTTCCTTTGAGTTCGCTGGTTGGCTTTAGGCTTGCCTGCAAACACACACGGGGCAACATTATGAGCCCCATAAACAAGAGGCGAGTTGAGAGCTGCCTTCTCCTCAGGCCTGAGTCTCCCTCGATTTTACTTATGGAACCCGTCCCCAGGCTCTCACCCACAGTACACCCTAAACTGCTTCCGCCCTCAGAGATGTCCCCGGTAGCTAAAGCCACGGTTTCTCCACAGTGTTGTTCTTCGAGGGAGTATGCTAGCGATTCGACTTGCATGCAACAGTGGGGCCGCAGTGCTAGCCTCACGAAACGAGTGGGGAGTCGTGCTGTGCCTTCTACCGGGGCCTGAGTCGCACTTCGGAAATGGGTTCGGACTCACTTGCAGTGCGCTCATGCATACACACAGCACAACGCTTCCACCTTCAGGCATGGCTCTTTCAGCCTAAGAAGGAATCCTCTACAAACTTGATCCTTTGAGTTCCCTTGTTCGCTTTAGACCTGCCTGCAGGCACACTCGGGGCAACGGTACGAGCCTCATAAACAAGAGGCGAGTTGAGAGCTGCCTTCTGTTCCGGCCTGTGTCTCCCTCGATTTGAAGTATGGACCCCGTCCCCAGGCTCTCACCCACCGTACACTCTAAATTGCTTCCCCCTCAGAGAGGACGACGGTAGCTGAAGCACGGTCCCTCTACAGTGTTGTTTCTTCGAGTTACAAAGCTAGCGATAAGACTTCCATGCAAAAGTGGGGCCGCACTGCTAGTTCCATGAAGCAAGTGGGGAGTCGTGTTCTGCCTTCTGCCGGGGCCTGAGCTTTCCCCGGAAAATGCTTGTGGACTCACTTGCAGTGCGCTCACGCCGGCACACAGCAAACTGCTTCCAGCCTCAGGCAGGGCTATTTTAGCCGAAGCAGGAATTCTCTACAGAGTTGTTCCTTTGAGTTCGCTGGTTGGCTCTAGGGCTGCCTGCAGGCACACACGGGGCAACGTTACGAGCCTCATAGACAAGAGGCGAGTTGAGAGCTGCCTTCTCCTCAGGCCTGAGTCTCCCTCGATTGTACCTGTGGAACCAGTCCCCAGGCTCTCAACCACTGTCCACTCTAACTGCTTCCTCCTTCAGAGAGGTCGATGGTAGCGAAAGCACGGTTTCCCTACAGTGCAGTTTCTTCGAGTTAGAATGCTAGCGATTAGACTTCCTTGCAAAAGTGGGGCCGCACTGCTAGGTTCGTGGAACAAGTGGGGAGCCGTGTTCTGCCTTCTGCCGGGGCCTGAGTCGCCCTTGGGAAATGGTTTCGGCCTCACTTGCAGTGCGCTCATGCATGCACACGGCAAAAGGCTTCCACCTTCAGGCATGGTTCTTTCAGCCTAAGTAGGAATCCTGTACAAACTTGTTCCTTTGAGTTTGCTGGTTCGCTTTAGGCCTGCCTGCAGGCCCACTCGGGGCAACGGTACGAGCCTCATAGACAAGAGGCGAGTTGAGAGCTGCCTTCTGCTCTGGCCTGTGTCTCCCTCGATTTGAAGTATGGACCCCGTCCCCAGGCTCTCACCCACCGTACACTCTAAATGGCTTCCCCCCTCAGAGAGGACGACGGTAGCTGAAGCACGGTCCCTCTACAGTGTTGTTTCTTCGAGTTACAAAGCCAGCGATAAGACTTCCATGCAAAAGTGGGGCCGCAGAGCTAGCTCCATGAAGCAAGTGGGTACTCGTGTTCCGCCTTGTGCCGGGGCCTGAGCCTCCCCCGGAAAATGCTTGTGGACTCACTTGCAGTGCGCTCACGCCTGCACACTGCAAAATGCTTCCAGCCTCAGGCAGGGCTATTTTAGCCGAAGCAGGAATTCTCTACAGAGCTGTTCCTTTGAGTTCGCTGGTTGGCTCTAGGCCTGCCTGCAGGCACACACGGGGCAACGTTAAGAGCCCCATAAACGAGAGGCGAGTTGAGAGCTGCCTTCTCCTCAGGCCTGAGTCTCCCTCGATTTTACTTATGGAACCCGTCCCCAGGCTCTCACCCACAGTACACCCTAAACTGCTTCCACCCTCAGAGATGTCCACGGTAGCGAAAGCACGTTTTCCCTACAGTGTTGTTTCTTCGAGTGAGACTGCTAGCGCTTAAGACTTCTTTGCAAAAGTGGGGCCGCAGGGCTAGCTCCATGGAACAAGTGGGGAGTCGTGTTCTGCCTTCTGCCGGGGCCTGAGTCTCACTCGTGAAACGCTTTTGGACTCACGTGCAGTGCGCTCACGCATGCACACCACAAACTGCTTCCAGCCTCAGGCATGGCTCTTTTAGCCTAAGCAGGAATTCTCTACAGAGTTGTTCCTTTTAGATCAGTGGTGGGGTTGAGGCCTGCCTGCAGGCACACATGGGGCAACGGTATCAGCCTCAGAAACAAGAGGTGAATTGAGAGCTGCCCTCCGCACGGGCCTGTTTCTCACTCCATTTCACGTATGGGACCCTCTCCCCGGTCTCTCATACTAGAACACTGTAAAATTACTCCAGCTTCAGGAACGGCGATGTGAAGTAAAGCGCATTAACTCTGCAGCATTGATTCTTGGTGTTCGTAGCCTGGTAAGTAGGCCTCCAGGCACACAGGGTACAGCAGCGCTAATCTCCAAAAACAAGAGGTGAGTCGACAGCAGCCTTCCTTACGGGCCTCCTTCCACTCAGAGTTACGTTTAGGTTCCATTTCTCATGCTTTCACAAAAACACACAATAGATGACGTTCACGCTCAGGAAGGGCGATCTTTGCTGAGGCACGGGTTCTCTCCAGTTTTGTTTGTTGGCGCTGGGGGGATGGCACTTGGGACCACACACACACACGGGAGTGCCGATGTAGGTTCCCGAAACAAGAGTTGAGTCAAGAGGTGCCCTCTGCCCATGCTTATTTCTCCCTCGGAATTCTGCTAGGACTCCTTCCCCAGGTTTGCACTCAAGCACAGTTGAAAATGCTGCCACCCTGTGGAGAGGCGAATGAGCTGAAGCTGGGATTCTTGACCAGCTTCTTTCTGCTAAATCCCTGTGGCGCACTTAGCATTCCTCTGCAAACATGGAGCAGTAGTGTTAGTTTCAGGTAGCAAGAGCTGAGTCGAGAGGTGCCTTCTGGCCCGGACTTCTCCTCCCTCGGTTTGTTCCCCAGGCTCTCACCCACGGTAGCCTGGAAACTGCTTCCTCCCTCAGAGAGGTCGATGGTCGCTAAAGCACGGTTTCTCTACAGTGTTGTTCCTGAAAGAGGTGCCTGGAACTTAGGCCTCCGTGCACACATGCCAGAAGAGTGCTAACTTCTTGAAACTGGATCTGATTCGAGAGGTGCCTTCGAACGAAGCCGTTTCTCACAGAGTGACTTATGTGATCATTTCCCCAGCTATCTGGCCCACACACTGAAAATAGTTCCACCCTCTGTAACAGCGCAGCTAGCTAAAGCACGGTCCCTCTACAGTGCAGTTTCTTCGCGTTACAAAGCGAGCGATAACACGTCCGTGCAAAAGTGGGGCCTCAGTGCTAGCTCCATGAAGCAAGTGGGTAGCCGTGTTCCGCCTTCTGCCGGGGCCTGAGCCTCCCCCGGAAAATGCTTTCGGACTCACTTGCAGTGCGCTCACGCCGGCACACAGCAAACTGCTTCCAGCCTCAGGCAGGGCTATTTTAGCCGAAGCAGGAATTCTCCACAGAGTTGTTCCTTTGAGTTCGCTGGTTGGCTTTAGGCTTGCCTGCAAACACACACGGGGCAACATTATGAGCCCCATAAACAAGAGGCGAGTTGAGAGCTGCCTTCTCCTCAGGCCTGAGTCTCCCTCGATTTTACTTATGGAACCCGTCCCCAGGCTCTCACCCACAGTACACCCTAAACTGCTTCCGCCCTCAGAGATGTCCCCGGTAGCTAAAGCCACGGTTTCTCCACAGTGTTGTTCTTCGAGGGAGTATGCTAGCGATTCGACTTGCATGCAACAGTGGGGCCGCAGTGCTAGCCTCACGAAACGAGTGGGGAGTCGTGCTGTGCCTTCTACCGGGGCCTGAGTCGCACTTCGGAAATGGGTTCGGACTCACTTGCAGTGCGCTCATGCATACACACAGCACAACGCTTCCACCTTCAGGCATGGCTCTTTCAGCCTAAGAAGGAATCCTCTACAAACTTGATCCTTTGAGTTCCCTTGTTCGCTTTAGACCTGCCTGCAGGCACACTCGGGGCAACGGTACGAGCCTCATAAACAAGAGGCGAGTTGAGAGCTGCCTTCTGTTCCGGCCTGTGTCTCCCTCGATTTGAAGTATGGACCCCGTCCCCAGGCTCTCACCCACCGTACACTCTAAATTGCTTCCCCCTCAGAGAGGACGACGGTAGCTGAAGCACGGTCCCTCTACAGTGTTGTTTCTTCGAGTTACAAAGCTAGCGATAAGACTTCCATGCAAAAGTGGGGCCGCACTGCTAGTTCCATGAAGCAAGTGGGGAGTCGTGTTCTGCCTTCTGCCGGGGCCTGAGCTTTCCCCGGAAAATGCTTGTGGACTCACTTGCAGTGCGCTCACGCCGGCACACAGCAAACTGCTTCCAGCCTCAGGCAGGGCTATTTTAGCCGAAGCAGGAATTCTCTACAGAGTTGTTCCTTTGAGTTCGCTGGTTGGCTCTAGGGCTGCCTGCAGGCACACACGGGGCAACGTTACGAGCCTCATAGACAAGAGGCGAGTTGAGAGCTGCCTTCTCCTCAGGCCTGAGTCTCCCTCGATTGTACCTGTGGAACCAGTCCCCAGGCTCTCAACCACTGTCCACTCTAACTGCTTCCTCCTTCAGAGAGGTCGATGGTAGCGAAAGCACGGTTTCCCTACAGTGCAGTTTCTTCGAGTTAGAATGCTAGCGATTAGACTTCCTTGCAAAAGTGGGGCCGCACTGCTAGGTTCGTGGAACAAGTGGGGAGCCGTGTTCTGCCTTCTGCCGGGGCCTGAGTCGCCCTTGGGAAATGGTTTCGGCCTCACTTGCAGTGCGCTCATGCATGCACACGGCAAAAGGCTTCCACCTTCAGGCATGGTTCTTTCAGCCTAAGTAGGAATCCTGTACAAACTTGTTCCTTTGAGTTTGCTGGTTCGCTTTAGGCCTGCCTGCAGGCCCACTCGGGGCAACGGTACGAGCCTCATAGACAAGAGGCGAGTTGAGAGCTGCCTTCTGCTCTGGCCTGTGTCTCCCTCGATTTGAAGTATGGACCCCGTCCCCAGGCTCTCACCCACCGTACACTCTAAATGGCTTCCCCCCTCAGAGAGGACGACGGTAGCTGAAGCACGGTCCCTCTACAGTGTTGTTTCTTCGAGTTACAAAGCCAGCGATAAGACTTCCATGCAAAAGTGGGGCCGCAGAGCTAGCTCCATGAAGCAAGTGGGTACTCGTGTTCCGCCTTGTGCCGGGGCCTGAGCCTCCCCCGGAAAATGCTTGTGGACTCACTTGCAGTGCGCTCACGCCTGCACACTGCAAAATGCTTCCAGCCTCAGGCAGGGCTATTTTAGCCGAAGCAGGAATTCTCTACAGAGCTGTTCCTTTGAGTTCGCTGGTTGGCTCTAGGCCTGCCTGCAGGCACACACGGGGCAACGTTAAGAGCCCCATAAACGAGAGGCGAGTTGAGAGCTGCCTTCTCCTCAGGCCTGAGTCTCCCTCGATTTTACTTATGGAACCCGTCCCCAGGCTCTCACCCACAGTACACCCTAAACTGCTTCCACCCTCAGAGATGTCCACGGTAGCGAAAGCACGTTTTCCCTACAGTGTTGTTTCTTCGAGTGAGACTGCTAGCGCTTAAGACTTCTTTGCAAAAGTGGGGCCGCAGGGCTAGCTCCATGGAACAAGTGGGGAGTCGTGTTCTGCCTTCTGCCGGGGCCTGAGTCTCACTCGTGAAACGCTTTTGGACTCACGTGCAGTGCGCTCACGCATGCACACCACAAACTGCTTCCAGCCTCAGGCATGGCTCTTTTAGCCTAAGCAGGAATTCTCTACAGAGTTGTTCCTTTTAGATCAGTGGTGGGGTTGAGGCCTGCCTGCAGGCACACATGGGGCAACGGTATCAGCCTCAGAAACAAGAGGTGAATTGAGAGCTGCCCTCCGCACGGGCCTGTTTCTCACTCCATTTCACGTATGGGACCCTCTCCCCGGTCTCTCATACTAGAACACTGTAAAATTACTCCAGCTTCAGGAACGGCGATGTGAAGTAAAGCGCATTAACTCTGCAGCATTGATTCTTGGTGTTCGTAGCCTGGTAAGTAGGCCTCCAGGCACACAGGGTACAGCAGCGCTAATCTCCAAAAACAAGAGGTGAGTCGACAGCAGCCTTCCTTACGGGCCTCCTTCCACTCAGAGTTACGTTTAGGTTCCATTTCTCATGCTTTCACAAAAACACACAATAGATGACGTTCACGCTCAGGAAGGGCGATCTTTGCTGAGGCACGGGTTCTCTCCAGTTTTGTTTGTTGGCGCTGGGGGGATGGCACTTGGGACCACACACACACACGGGAGTGCCGATGTAGGTTCCCGAAACAAGAGTTGAGTCAAGAGGTGCCCTCTGCCCATGCTTATTTCTCCCTCGGAATTCTGCTAGGACTCCTTCCCCAGGTTTGCACTCAAGCACAGTTGAAAATGCTGCCACCCTGTGGAGAGGCGAATGAGCTGAAGCTGGGATTCTTGACCAGCTTCTTTCTGCTAAATCCCTGTGGCGCACTTAGCATTCCTCTGCAAACATGGAGCAGTAGTGTTAGTTTCAGGTAGCAAGAGCTGAGTCGAGAGGTGCCTTCTGGCCCGGACTTCTCCTCCCTCGGTTTGTTCCCCAGGCTCTCACCCACGGTAGCCTGGAAACTGCTTCCTCCCTCAGAGAGGTCGATGGTCGCTAAAGCACGGTTTCTCTACAGTGTTGTTCCTGAAAGAGGTGCCTGGAACTTAGGCCTCCGTGCACACATGCCAGAAGAGTGCTAACTTCTTGAAACTGGATCTGATTCGAGAGGTGCCTTCGAACGAAGCCGTTTCTCACAGAGTGACTTATGTGATCATTTCCCCAGCTATCTGGCCCACACACTGAAAATAGTTCCACCCTCTGTAACAGCGCAGCTAGCTAAAGCACGGTCCCTCTACAGTGCAGTTTCTTCGCGTTACAAAGCGAGCGATAACACGTCCGTGCAAAAGTGGGGCCTCAGTGCTAGCTCCATGAAGCAAGTGGGTAGCCGTGTTCCGCCTTCTGCCGGGGCCTGAGCCTCCCCCGGAAAATGCTTTCGGACTCACTTGCAGTGCGCTCACGCCGGCACACAGCAAACTGCTTCCAGCCTCAGGCAGGGCTATTTTAGCCGAAGCAGGAATTCTCCACAGAGTTGTTCCTTTGAGTTCGCTGGTTGGCTTTAGGCTTGCCTGCAAACACACACGGGGCAACATTATGAGCCCCATAAACAAGAGGCGAGTTGAGAGCTGCCTTCTCCTCAGGCCTGAGTCTCCCTCGATTTTACTTATGGAACCCGTCCCCAGGCTCTCACCCACAGTACACCCTAAACTGCTTCCGCCCTCAGAGATGTCCCCGGTAGCTAAAGCCACGGTTTCTCCACAGTGTTGTTCTTCGAGGGAGTATGCTAGCGATTCGACTTGCATGCAACAGTGGGGCCGCAGTGCTAGCCTCACGAAACGAGTGGGGAGTCGTGCTGTGCCTTCTACCGGGGCCTGAGTCGCACTTCGGAAATGGGTTCGGACTCACTTGCAGTGCGCTCATGCATACACACAGCACAACGCTTCCACCTTCAGGCATGGCTCTTTCAGCCTAAGAAGGAATCCTCTACAAACTTGATCCTTTGAGTTCCCTTGTTCGCTTTAGACCTGCCTGCAGGCACACTCGGGGCAACGGTACGAGCCTCATAAACAAGAGGCGAGTTGAGAGCTGCCTTCTGTTCCGGCCTGTGTCTCCCTCGATTTGAAGTATGGACCCCGTCCCCAGGCTCTCACCCACCGTACACTCTAAATTGCTTCCCCCTCAGAGAGGACGACGGTAGCTGAAGCACGGTCCCTCTACAGTGTTGTTTCTTCGAGTTACAAAGCTAGCGATAAGACTTCCATGCAAAAGTGGGGCCGCACTGCTAGTTCCATGAAGCAAGTGGGGAGTCGTGTTCTGCCTTCTGCCGGGGCCTGAGCTTTCCCCGGAAAATGCTTGTGGACTCACTTGCAGTGCGCTCACGCCGGCACACAGCAAACTGCTTCCAGCCTCAGGCAGGGCTATTTTAGCCGAAGCAGGAATTCTCTACAGAGTTGTTCCTTTGAGTTCGCTGGTTGGCTCTAGGGCTGCCTGCAGGCACACACGGGGCAACGTTACGAGCCTCATAGACAAGAGGCGAGTTGAGAGCTGCCTTCTCCTCAGGCCTGAGTCTCCCTCGATTGTACCTGTGGAACCAGTCCCCAGGCTCTCAACCACTGTCCACTCTAACTGCTTCCTCCTTCAGAGAGGTCGATGGTAGCGAAAGCACGGTTTCCCTACAGTGCAGTTTCTTCGAGTTAGAATGCTAGCGATTAGACTTCCTTGCAAAAGTGGGGCCGCACTGCTAGGTTCGTGGAACAAGTGGGGAGCCGTGTTCTGCCTTCTGCCGGGGCCTGAGTCGCCCTTGGGAAATGGTTTCGGCCTCACTTGCAGTGCGCTCATGCATGCACACGGCAAAAGGCTTCCACCTTCAGGCATGGTTCTTTCAGCCTAAGTAGGAATCCTGTACAAACTTGTTCCTTTGAGTTTGCTGGTTCGCTTTAGGCCTGCCTGCAGGCCCACTCGGGGCAACGGTACGAGCCTCATAGACAAGAGGCGAGTTGAGAGCTGCCTTCTGCTCTGGCCTGTGTCTCCCTCGATTTGAAGTATGGACCCCGTCCCCAGGCTCTCACCCACCGTACACTCTAAATGGCTTCCCCCCTCAGAGAGGACGACGGTAGCTGAAGCACGGTCCCTCTACAGTGTTGTTTCTTCGAGTTACAAAGCCAGCGATAAGACTTCCATGCAAAAGTGGGGCCGCAGAGCTAGCTCCATGAAGCAAGTGGGTACTCGTGTTCCGCCTTGTGCCGGGGCCTGAGCCTCCCCCGGAAAATGCTTGTGGACTCACTTGCAGTGCGCTCACGCCTGCACACTGCAAAATGCTTCCAGCCTCAGGCAGGGCTATTTTAGCCGAAGCAGGAATTCTCTACAGAGCTGTTCCTTTGAGTTCGCTGGTTGGCTCTAGGCCTGCCTGCAGGCACACACGGGGCAACGTTAAGAGCCCCATAAACGAGAGGCGAGTTGAGAGCTGCCTTCTCCTCAGGCCTGAGTCTCCCTCGATTTTACTTATGGAACCCGTCCCCAGGCTCTCACCCACAGTACACCCTAAACTGCTTCCACCCTCAGAGATGTCCACGGTAGCGAAAGCACGTTTTCCCTACAGTGTTGTTTCTTCGAGTGAGACTGCTAGCGCTTAAGACTTCTTTGCAAAAGTGGGGCCGCAGGGCTAGCTCCATGGAACAAGTGGGGAGTCGTGTTCTGCCTTCTGCCGGGGCCTGAGTCTCACTCGTGAAACGCTTTTGGACTCACGTGCAGTGCGCTCACGCATGCACACCACAAACTGCTTCCAGCCTCAGGCATGGCTCTTTTAGCCTAAGCAGGAATTCTCTACAGAGTTGTTCCTTTTAGATCAGTGGTGGGGTTGAGGCCTGCCTGCAGGCACACATGGGGCAACGGTATCAGCCTCAGAAACAAGAGGTGAATTGAGAGCTGCCCTCCGCACGGGCCTGTTTCTCACTCCATTTCACGTATGGGACCCTCTCCCCGGTCTCTCATACTAGAACACTGTAAAATTACTCCAGCTTCAGGAACGGCGATGTGAAGTAAAGCGCATTAACTCTGCAGCATTGATTCTTGGTGTTCGTAGCCTGGTAAGTAGGCCTCCAGGCACACAGGGTACAGCAGCGCTAATCTCCAAAAACAAGAGGTGAGTCGACAGCAGCCTTCCTTACGGGCCTCCTTCCACTCAGAGTTACGTTTAGGTTCCATTTCTCATGCTTTCACAAAAACACACAATAGATGACGTTCACGCTCAGGAAGGGCGATCTTTGCTGAGGCACGGGTTCTCTCCAGTTTTGTTTGTTGGCGCTGGGGGGATGGCACTTGGGACCACACACACACACGGGAGTGCCGATGTAGGTTCCCGAAACAAGAGTTGAGTCAAGAGGTGCCCTCTGCCCATGCTTATTTCTCCCTCGGAATTCTGCTAGGACTCCTTCCCCAGGTTTGCACTCAAGCACAGTTGAAAATGCTGCCACCCTGTGGAGAGGCGAATGAGCTGAAGCTGGGATTCTTGACCAGCTTCTTTCTGCTAAATCCCTGTGGCGCACTTAGCATTCCTCTGCAAACATGGAGCAGTAGTGTTAGTTTCAGGTAGCAAGAGCTGAGTCGAGAGGTGCCTTCTGGCCCGGACTTCTCCTCCCTCGGTTTGTTCCCCAGGCTCTCACCCACGGTAGCCTGGAAACTGCTTCCTCCCTCAGAGAGGTCGATGGTCGCTAAAGCACGGTTTCTCTACAGTGTTGTTCCTGAAAGAGGTGCCTGGAACTTAGGCCTCCGTGCACACATGCCAGAAGAGTGCTAACTTCTTGAAACTGGATCTGATTCGAGAGGTGCCTTCGAACGAAGCCGTTTCTCACAGAGTGACTTATGTGATCATTTCCCCAGCTATCTGGCCCACACACTGAAAATAGTTCCACCCTCTGTAACAGCGCAGCTAGCTAAAGCACGGTCCCTCTACAGTGCAGTTTCTTCGCGTTACAAAGCGAGCGATAACACGTCCGTGCAAAAGTGGGGCCTCAGTGCTAGCTCCATGAAGCAAGTGGGTAGCCGTGTTCCGCCTTCTGCCGGGGCCTGAGCCTCCCCCGGAAAATGCTTTCGGACTCACTTGCAGTGCGCTCACGCCGGCACACAGCAAACTGCTTCCAGCCTCAGGCAGGGCTATTTTAGCCGAAGCAGGAATTCTCCACAGAGTTGTTCCTTTGAGTTCGCTGGTTGGCTTTAGGCTTGCCTGCAAACACACACGGGGCAACATTATGAGCCCCATAAACAAGAGGCGAGTTGAGAGCTGCCTTCTCCTCAGGCCTGAGTCTCCCTCGATTTTACTTATGGAACCCGTCCCCAGGCTCTCACCCACAGTACACCCTAAACTGCTTCCGCCCTCAGAGATGTCCCCGGTAGCTAAAGCCACGGTTTCTCCACAGTGTTGTTCTTCGAGGGAGTATGCTAGCGATTCGACTTGCATGCAACAGTGGGGCCGCAGTGCTAGCCTCACGAAACGAGTGGGGAGTCGTGCTGTGCCTTCTACCGGGGCCTGAGTCGCACTTCGGAAATGGGTTCGGACTCACTTGCAGTGCGCTCATGCATACACACAGCACTAACGCTTCCACCTTCAGGCATGGCTCTTTCAGCCTAAGAAGGAATCCTCTACAAACTTGATCCTTTGAGTTCCCTTGTTCGCTTTAGACCTGCCTGCAGGCACACTCGGGGCAACGGTACGAGCCTCATAAACAAGAGGCGAGTTGAGAGCTGCCTTCTGTTCCGGCCTGTGTCTCCCTCGATTTGAAGTATGGACCCCGTCCCCAGGCTCTCACCCACCGTACACTCTAAATTGCTTCCCCCTCAGAGAGGACGACGGTAGCTGAAGCACGGTCCCTCTACAGTGTTGTTTCTTCGAGTTACAAAGCTAGCGATAAGACTTCCATGCAAAAGTGGGGGCCGCACTGCTAGTTCCATGAAGCAAGTGGGGGAGTCGTGTTCTGCCTTCTGCCGGGGCCTGAGCTTTCCCCGGAAAATGCTTGTGGACTCACTTGCAGTGCGCTCACGCCGGCACACAGCAAACTGCTTCCAGCCTCAGGCAGGGCTATTTTAGCCGAAGCAGGAATTCTCTACAGAGTTGTTCCTTTGAGTTCGCTGGTTGGCTCTAGGGCTGCCTGCAGGCACACACGGGGCAACGTTACGAGCCTCATAGACAAGAGGCGAGTTGAGAGCTGCCTTCTCCTCAGGCCTGAGTCTCCCTCGATTGTACCTGTGGAACCAGTCCCCAGGCTCTCAACCACTGTCCACTCTAACTGCTTCCTCCTTCAGAGAGGTCGATGGTAGCGAAAGCACGGTTTCCCTACAGTGCAGTTTCTTCGAGTTAGAATGCTAGCGATTAGACTTCCTTGCAAAAGTGGGGCCGCACTGCTAGGTTCGTGGAACAAGTGGGGAGCCGTGTTCTGCCTTCTGCCGGGGCCTGAGTCGCCCTTGGGAAATGGTTTCGGCCTCACTTGCAGTGCGCTCATGCATGCACACGGCAAAAGGCTTCCACCTTCAGGCATGGTTCTTTCAGCCTAAGTAGGAATCCTGTACAAACTTGTTCCTTTGAGTTTGCTGGTTCGCTTTAGGCCTGCCTGCAGGCCCACTCGGGGCAACGGTACGAGCCTCATAGACAAGAGGCGAGTTGAGAGCTGCCTTCTGCTCTGGCCTGTGTCTCCCTCGATTTGAAGTATGGACCCCGTCCCCAGGCTCTCACCCACCGTACACTCTAAATGGCTTCCCCCCTCAGAGAGGACGACGGTAGCTGAAGCACGGTCCCTCTACAGTGTTGTTTCTTCGAGTTACAAAGCCAGCGATAAGACTTCCATGCAAAAGTGGGGCCGCAGAGCTAGCTCCATGAAGCAAGTGGGTACTCGTGTTCCGCCTTGTGCCGGGGCCTGAGCCTCCCCCGGAAAATGCTTGTGGACTCACTTGCAGTGCGCTCACGCCTGCACACTGCAAAATGCTTCCAGCCTCAGGCAGGGCTATTTTAGCCGAAGCAGGAATTCTCTACAGAGCTGTTCCTTTGAGTTCGCTGGTTGGCTCTAGGCCTGCCTGCAGGCACACACGGGGCAACGTTAAGAGCCCCATAAACGAGAGGCGAGTTGAGAGCTGCCTTCTCCTCAGGCCTGAGTCTCCCTCGATTTTACTTATGGAACCCGTCCCCAGGCTCTCACCACAGTACACCCTAAACTGCTTCCACCCTCAGAGATGTCCACGGTAGCGAAAGCACGTTTTCCCTACAGTGTTGTTTCTTCGAGTGAGACTGCTAGCGCTTAAGACTTCTTTGCAAAAGTGGGGCCGCAGGGCTAGCTCCATGGAACAAGTGGGGAGTCGTGTTCTGCCTTCTGCCGGGGCCTGAGTCTCACTCGTGAAACGCTTTTGGACTCACGTGCAGTGCGCTCACGCATGCACACCACAAACTGCTTCCAGCCTCAGGCATGGCTCTTTTAGCCTAAGCAGGAATTCTCTACAGAGTTGTTCCTTTTAGATCAGTGGTGGGGTTGAGGCCTGCCTGCAGGCACACATGGGGCAACGGTATCAGCCTCAGAAACAAGAGGTGAATTGAGAGCTGCCCTCCGCACGGGCCTGTTTCTCACTCCATTTCACGTATGGGACCCTCTCCCCGGTCTCTCATACTAGAACACTGTAAAATTACTCCAGCTTCAGGAACGGCGATGTGAAGTAAAGCGCATTAACTCTGCAGCATTGATTCTTGGTGTTCGTAGCCTGGTAAGTAGGCCTCCAGGCACACAGGGTACAGCAGCGCTAATCTCCCAAAACAAGAGGTGAGTCGACAGCAGCCTTCCTTACGGGCCTCCTTCCACTCAGAGTTACGTTTAGGTTCCATTTCTCATGCTTTCACAAAAACACACAATAGATGACGTTCACGCTCAGGAAGGGCGATCTTTGCTGAGGCACGGGTTCTCTCCAGTTTTGTTTGTTGGCGCTGGGGGGATGGCACTTGGGACCACACACACACACGGGAGTGCCGATGTAGGTTCCCGAAACAAGAGTTGAGTCAAGAGGTGCCCTCTGCCCATGCTTATTTCTCCCTCGGAATTCTGCTAGGACTCCTTCCCCAGGTTTGCACTCAAGCACAGTTGAAAATGCTGCCACCCTGTGGAGAGGCGAATGAGCTGAAGCTGGGATTCTTGACCAGCTTCTTTCTGCTAAATCCCTGTGGCGCACTTAGCATTCCTCTGCAAACATGGAGCAGTAG